>NC_051083.1:31156669-31259169 GCF_004664715.2 Peromyscus leucopus
TTTTGGTTGGTTGGTTTGGTTTGACTTGAGACAGGGTCTCACTACATAGATAGCTCTGGCTATCCTAGAACTTACTGTATAGACCAGGCTAGTCTTGAACTCACAGATATTGCCTGCTTCTGCCTCCTAAATGCTGGGATTAAATGCATGTGCTACCACATTTTTTTATAGTTTTTAAAAATATTTTTGAGGCCAGGCAGTGGTGGCACACACCTTTAATTCCAGCACTTGGGAGGCAGAGCCAGGCCTGGTCTACAGAGCGAGATCCAGGACAGGCACCAAAACTACACAGAGAAACCCTGTCTCCAAAAAAAACAAAAAAAAAAATTTTTTTTTTGAAATTTTAAGAACATACATGCTAACTTTCATGATTTTGTAGTAACTTCCTGAATTGTTTTGTTTTATTTTTGCAGTACTGAGTCAGACATGCTAAATAAGTACTTTAGCACTGAGCTGTATCCCAGCCTTTGTTCTTGTTGACTCAATGAGTTTCATTAGGATTGCTTACAGGAGCGTGGTGAGAAGTTATTTACAGGAACATGACCAACTTACCAATGGCTATACCACTAAAGAAAATGTGTTTAGATCTTCAGGCAGGGGTGGGGCCCTATGACAGTCTCTCACTGATCCATGACCTTTTTTTTTTTTTTTTTGTGTAGCTCTGGCTGCCTTGGAACTGGCTCTATAGACCAGGCTGGCCTCGGACTCACAGAGATAAGAGATCCATCTGTCTCTGCTTCCCAAGTGCTGAAATTAAAGGCCACCTAGCCTGACCTTTTTTCAAACTTTGAGTTAGCTTATACTTTTCTTTTACTACATTAAAGTATAGCCTATTATGCCAAGTCATTGTTTCAGCCTTAAAAAGATAGAGGCTCATACCTGTAATCCTATTACTTGGGAGACTGATGCAGGAAGATTGTCACCTATTTGAGGTTAGGCTGGGCTATATAATGAGGCTGTTTCAAAAAAGGAAGAGATTCTTTTATATGATTTGATAATCTTTGAGCTATAGTAACATAGGAAGTTTTGAGGGAGCAGTGCATTTCTTGTGAATGAAATGATTATGTTCCTTATTTTCTCTCTACCTACATATGTTGTATTGACATTGATATAGACAGAATTCCATTTACTGGCCCACAAAACTTTATCTCAGGACTTCAGGAAATGTAACTATACCAGACAGCAGTTGAGAGAATTCTAATTGGTCTTAATAATAAAAACCCAGAGTCAGATAGCAGTGTAAATGCTGAAAGATCAGAGAACTAAAGGAGCAGCCAAAGTCACCTGTTACCTCTCCAAATCCTCCTACTGAAAAGGGCCAAGCTTCTGTCTCCACCTGCCTTATATTTTTCTCTCCACCTAGCCATATCACTTCCTGTCTATCTGTATAGACCTCCAGACCTCTATGGTTAACTAATGGCTAGCTCCACCCTGTGATCTTCAGGCAAGCTTTATTTGTTAGAGCACAAAAAAAATCATCACATTTCCCCTTTTTGTCTAAAATAAAAAAGGTTATAACTAATATAAGAGAAACTATATACAATAAGTACAATAACTATATACAGTATATACAGACATTAATTACATCAACGTCTAGTCATAAACATTTGACAAATTCAGAGAAAATACTCCATTATCTATCCTATCTTGGTGAGTCCAAAGTTTGTACCTAATTCACTTTCTATTCTAACTTGCATTACCAAAACTATCTTTTAATGACTATCAACCTTATACACTTTACACCTCTTTAGTGAATTTCTTTTCTGAAACTGGTAACAAGGAAAACTATAACCATAAAGTCTTCAACTCCATCAGAGACCCAAGAAGGAAATAATGTTACCTGATTAAACAGGAAGTACAAGCAAGCAACTTCCAAAAAATGTGAGAAATGACAGAATTAGCTGGCTGCCTGGACCCAAGGTTCCTCTATAACGTTGGGGCATCCACCTTCAGCCCACAGGCCTAGAATATCTCTGACAGATTTATCTGTGAAGCAGAATTTTTGAAGGATTGTCCCACCTTGTCTTGACAAAGTTCTGCGGTCACTTCATTTTCTGTCCTGCTTGTCCAATTTGGACAGCATACTGTCAGCAGTCAAGGCAAGGGCAGTTTCTTGCCCAGTGGCTAACTTTTGCCACAAAGAAAGTAAACTCCATATGGAGTTTCTTCAATGTCCATCATCTTCTCTGAAGTAGATTTGTACAGCCAGAAGCAGACGTGTCTCATTCATTGTCATAAAAAAAAAATCTATGTTATTAAAACATTTTAAATGGCATATTCTATAGCTCTCTGAAGTGTTTGAAAACAACCCGTATATCCAAAATATATATCTGTTTGACCTTGAAAACATAACTAACCTGACTACAAGTTTGATTGTTATAAGTGACTAACTACTAACCTGCATTTCTTTATTATCCTAAATAGTTGGTAATAATAATTTTCAAAGACTAAAAATTTGCATTACATCATTAAATGAGCTGTAGAGGTATAATACCTTGAACAAGAGTAGAAATATATGTAGAGTATGTTCTAACAAAACTAATCTCAAATTTGTATCAATATATAAAGATCTGTATAAATGTAAGATATTTAAAACAAGTAGTTGCTTTTAAAAAGTAGATTCAGTAATCTACCCTTTTATCCTATCATATCTATATCCCCCTTTTTTTTTCTTTTCAAAACAAGAACCATGACTCTAATCTCCTTTGTTCAGCTTTTTTCCTGACCATTACAGAAAACAACTTGTAACCAATCACCCTAAACAATAGCAAATATCTATAACCTATTGAAAGATCAAAAACCGCCCACCCCACCTCTTGGTAATGTTGGACATCATGTTCTTAAAATTACTTCCTGCTGTCTGGGGGCAATGGCATCTTTGGGGGATCCTGAAAAGAAAAATTTGGGTTAATTGTCAAGTCCTGGGAGAGGTAGCTTTATCATTTGCTGTCTAGTCTCTGTGTAATGGGAAAGTGCAGGGCTTGTCTCAGGTCCTGGCTAGAGTAGTCTGTGAGGCTGGATTGTCTCAGTTAGCCACCTCAAAATTGTCCTGAGCAGTTTGTAGTCCAAAGCCTATCTTTAGGTGGTGTTTTTCAGTTTAGTGGTGTTATCATAGTCCTGGTGGAGTCATCATTGTGGGGCCCCATCCTCCTTTTGAAGACTTCAAAGGTCACTGTTAGGTATGGTCATGGTTCACTGCAGAGAAACATTTTAAATGTCATATGTAGCAGATCTCAAAGAGGTTAAAGGATCAATATTTGTTATGTACATCCAGAGTACAAAAACTTAATTCCTAGTTACCTGATAGAGACTCAAACCTGAAATCATGTACAGGAAGCTAGATGAAGTCTTTTTCTAGAATTAGTACTCTATATGACCATTAATATCATGACCACGTGTGGCACGCTTTAATAGCATCGGAGCAGAAGATCTCTGTGATTCGAGCACTGGTACAATGACTAGAAAGCGCAAAGCTACACAGAGAAACCCTGTCTCGAAAAAACCAAAAAAAAAAAAAAATATATCATGACCAAATGTTTAAAATATATATTAATCTTACAGATTTTGAGATAATATTAATACCTTAAGAAAAGCTTCAAAGTGTCAAAATAAAACCAAAGGATCATAAGATTAGAATAGAATAGTCCCTAAATTTGTTTTTTCTTCTGTCCCATATCAGGTGGCTCTTCTGACATGAGACAGATTTTGGGTTTTACTTTAACAATCATGCTTGGGTTTAGAGAAGGAGAAAGCCACACTCCAACTCCAAAACCAGTTTTAATTTTCAATTGAATTGGGACTACAAAAGGACCATCTGCATTATGTGTTTGTAGAGAACAGCAGAAACAATCATTTGGGAAGATATATGAAATTTTATCCTGTTGGAAATGTGATATACCAATAGGCCAATTTACTCGTTTTCTTGGGACATTTTCTCTGGATGATTTGTTCCTTTTCTTCAGCTGTCTCATTTGTCCAGTGGTCTTCAGATTCCCTAGCTGAGTGCCTTCATTCTCCTGGAAAGACAAAAACAAAACCCTTCTGTTGCTAAAGTTTTCCTGGTTTGGCTCAGATCCCACAGCCCTGCGGCTGGCCACTTGGACCCAAGTAAACACACAGAGACTTATATTACTTATAAACTGTATGGCCATGGCAAGCTTCTTGCTATCTAGTTCTTATATCTTAAATTAATCCATTTCTGTTAATCTATATGTCACCATGTGTTCCTTGGCTTTACCTGTTGCCTTTATATGTTGCTCCCTGGATGGCAGGCTGGCATCTCCTGACTCAGCCTTCCACTTCCAAGAATTCTCTTCTCTGCTTGTCCCACATATCCTATACTTCCTGCCTGGCTACTGGCCAATCAGCATTTTATTTATCAATCAATCAGAGCAACACATTCACACCATCCCCAGCACCCTTCCCCAGCCCTAATTTTGGGGAGGTTCCCTTATGGCAATTTATATCTGATCAAATGAAAAGCATTTTTTAGTCGTATAAGTTAGTTTAAATTGGATGGTCACACTGGTCTGATCAAATGAAAAGCATTTGTTAGTCATATAAGTTAGTTTAAATTGACTAGTTACACTGATGCACTGTCACCTCTTCTAATTAAGAGGTCTCTCTTGTTCAAATCTAATCTTTATCAATTTTGATTTATGTTTTCTCCTGAAATTTTTGTTTTATTTTCTAAAGCTGTTCTATCATCCAGAGCAGTATGTTTTTTTTACAATAGATATTAGGTCCTTTAATTGCTCTGGAAAGGAGTTTTCTCCATGATGACAGAAAACAACTGAACGGAATTTGACATGGGGGCCTGCGAGAGGCCCCTCAAGGCATTTCCTGATGGAAAAGAAATACCTTGACTGTTGCTTGTTGATCTACATTCATTTGTCCAATGTCTGCTGTTGCCACACCTTCTGCATACTCCAGAAGGAAGGGCATTCTGTTTGGATTATTCTTAGAAAAAAAAACATTGTTTCTGGAACACCCTGTTTACAATCCCTTTTTAAGTAACCTTGTTTACTGTAATTAGGACACCTGACATTTCAATTTTTCTTCAAACCTCTAGAAATCACCTCTCCTATCCAAGCATTATCATGGTTATGAGATTCAATATTAACTATATCTCCAATTCATTCCTCCAAGGGTGCTGATCTTGCATTTATCGTCCTAATCACCTTTTGCATTGTGCATTAGCATTTTCAAAAGCCAGAGATTCAATTATTATTTGTGTAGCTTCTGAATTTGGTGTCGTTCTATTTATTGCTGAAGTCAATCTTTGAAAGAAATCAGTGAAGGTTTCTTTTGGACCCTTTATAACTTTAGTGAATGACTCAGTTTTCTTTCCTACTTCTTCAATTCTGTCCCAAGCATTCAAAGTTGCTGCATGGCATAAAGCCATGGTGTGTTCATAATATAGAGATTACCTATGTACATAAGTATAATCTCCCTCTCCAAGAAGTTGGTCATAGGAGATTTCCATACCTCTAGCCCTACTTTGTTGTTCAATGGTCTTAGCCTCATCTTTCCACCAGGTCCTCTGCTATAATTGAGAACCAGACGTCAGGACTGCTGTAACCAAGTATAGAGGACCATCCCCTATACTTATTTACCCCAGGACTCTTGAGAAATGAGGGATAAGAGACTTAGTTAGAAATAAAGAGAAGAGAAACAGAAAACACAGGATAGACTTGGGTGGGCCTGGATCCTTATCCACCGGCCCAGAACTTTATTCCAAAGGTCTATTTATAACAATGCCAAGGGGTGGGGCAAAAAGTCTTCCCTCTTGCTAGTTACAGTCACCTGGTACCCAAGCCCATGGTCCAAACAACCTCTTATGCAACCTGCTGGGTACAGCCACTAGGAAACCTAGTGGGCTCCAATAGGTCCCTCTTGTTTTTGTTTTGTTTTGTTTTTTGTTTTTCAAGACAGGGTTTCTCTGTGTAGCTTTGCGCCTTTGTAAACCAG
Organism: Peromyscus leucopus; assembly: GCF_004664715.2. Classification (NCBI taxonomy): domain Eukaryota; kingdom Metazoa; phylum Chordata; class Mammalia; order Rodentia; family Cricetidae; genus Peromyscus; species Peromyscus leucopus. The sequence goes on from NC_051083.1 coordinate 31,162,640, forward strand.
GAACTCACTTTGTAGACCAGACTGGCTTCAAACTCACAGAGATCCGCCTGCCTCTGCCTCCTGAGTGCTGGGATTAAAGGCGTGTACCACCACCGCCCGGCAAAAATATTTTTTTAACTAAATATACTGAGGAATATTAACACTCCCCCTTTTCTTTAAAAAAAAAATTCTATTTAAACAGTTCCATTTTTACATAACAGTTCCATAAGCAGTTCATAAGTCATCATTGTTGATAGAGTCTATATGCATAAGTAAATTCAAACTGCCCCATTGTAATGAAATCATTACTGTCCATTTTATTTTTTAAGTTCAAAAATTCAAAAACAGTTTTGGTGCCATTCCTAAAAGTTCCTTTGAGTGCTCATAGTCAGGGCCTGGCTTGTCAGCTGCCCTTGAATCTGTGTAGAGCTGTCAAAGTTGTAATGACTCTGAAGCAAACAGTTCCAAATGCGAAAAGTTCCATAACCGAGACTTTTCAGTTCAAGCAAGTCTCTTTAAAACTTTCGTTTTCAGCTACTGCTATGCTTTGCAGTCTGTAGCCTTCCGGAACCAGTCCCGGACCAAGCTAGAGAGCTTCACCTCATAGCCACACCGGCTCAAGGCTCCTTCAGCTGCCATGAGCTGAAACTGTGGCCTTCCCACAGCTAACCCCAGCTTCGGGAGGAAAACCCATTACCTGCACCATTGACAGTCCAAGTGCTCAGCAAACTGGGTCCCCGGAATCCTCCATACGCTGTCGTGTTGCATGGCTGCCTCACTGCTGGAAGCTCGGGCTGCAGTCGGTCTCAGCAGTTCCCACAGAGTCTCAGGCTGGCTGTTTAGCTTGGAGCACTCGGCAGTTCCATCTTGTCTCAGCTGTTTGTCTGGCACTGACACCGCTTCTCTGGTCCTGGAAGCAGTCTGGTCTCTGCCAGCTCCACTGTTCATTGATGTTGTACTCACTGTTCATCTTTCCCCGAGGTGACGCAAACTGCTGGGCTTTCTCTGCCATTTGCCTTTCTCACGGTATAGCATCCCAAAGGTTGCAGACTCTTGCTGTTCACCCTTCCCGCAGCGCAGCATCTCTGCAGGTATTTCCAAACTGCTGCTTGTCCTTAGCCTCTCTTGTGGCTTGGCTTGTTCATTTTTCACCGTGGCTTTCTTTCAGTAGAAAGCTTGTAGACCCTCCTGCATCTGCCACCTGCATGGCGTTGATGCCTTGAGGGTCTCAGCTTCCGAGACCCTCTGGCTGCTATTTTCTGAAGCCGCCAGTCTCTGGAACTGTTTCTTGTTATTGGTGGCTTTCTGGAACTTCCAAGTCCATAGTCTACCATGAACATTGCTCTCCGCTTCCAGGTTGAAAAAAACCTCTAAATTATTTTTTTCACCATATCCTTAAACCTAAGGCCTCTATATTCTAAACCTACATTTCTCTGACTCAGTTTATACTAAATCTATGACCTATTTAAACCTACATTCTATAGGACTAAGACTGCCTAATAGACTACCTTAAATATTCTTAAACTTATATTTACAACTATTTCTTACAAGCTTATTATTGGACTACCTTAGATAGGACTACTTTATAGGTCGACTTTATAAGCCTTATCTTTTATAGATAGAAAAGAGACAGAGAGAGAAATTGATCTATAGAGAATTCTAACGCTGCAGCCTTGCGGTATTTCCTTCACTGCCTCCCTATACACCCGAGAATAAAATACCATTGCCTTCATTTTTCAATTCATTATTAGCATGCCTACACTCGCAACACCCCCTACAGTCCTTTCGCCAAGTCCCTGGTCCCTGTTCGTGGTACCATCTGTAGAGGACCATCTCCCACATTTATTTACCCTGGGACTCTTGAGGAATGAGGGATAAGAGACTTAGTTAGAAATACAGAGAAGAGAAACAGAGAAAACACAGGATAGACTCAGGTGGGCCTGGATCCTTATCCACCAGCCCAGAACTTTATTCCAAAGGTCTATTTATAACAATGCCAAGGGGTGGGGCAAAAGTCCTCCCTCTTGCTAGTTACAATCACCTGGTACCCAGGCACCCTCTTGTGTAGTCCTGCTGGGTACGGCCACTAGGAAACCTAGTGGGCTCCAACAACCAAGTCTGTCCAGTCTTGAGGGATAATTCTATTACAAGTTGATCATGAGTTTAACATCTGCTTCACAAAAGGTGAATGTATGCCATGTAAGACTATCACTTCCTTGAATCTCCTTAAATCTAACATTTCCACAGGAGTCCATTCAGCTCATACTCAGCCTTAGGGATATCTATCATTTAGCAGTTCCTGTAAGGTTACCGGATAAATTAAGGTTGGCTGTTTGGAAACCTTAGGCTGTTCTTCTCTAACCTTATAATGCAACTCAGATTGGCTCTCCTTTAAATCCCTCTGTCTGGGTCTGAATATCTCTATGATCTGTTTTGATAAGTTTTTCTAAAACTTACATCTTGGCACTCATTAACCAACTTTTTTAGTGATAAAACAAAAATGATTAAAGCAATAATGTTTATAATTGACATTACATAAATCTCATCTAAATTATCTTTTCATTTAATTGTTCCATTTTCAAACTGGAACAGACACCTAATTCCCATTTTTTAATGTGAGGAAAAAAACTCTGATTTAACTAATTCTACCCTTTAAGAATTCCCAGTTGTCTTACCAAATCTGCCAAAGATGATGATTCAGATGACAGTGAAGTGTGAGGCTGACTGCTGCTTCATAGAACAGTAGAAGCCTGAGCAGGTGTCAAGGCAGCTACCTAGTATAGCAGCAGCCCAAAGAGGAGCTCCAGGGAAAGCCCACAACCCACCAGGAGAGGCAAGCTGCTGTCTGAAAAATGCACACGAATTTTGGGGAATAAACACGTGCAGCAAGAACTGCCTAAAAGCAGAGCTGGCTGGTGTTGAGGGGCTAACTCTGGCAGCATATTGAGCCCATGGACTTGTGGAGTTTATTGCAGAGAAGCTGCAACAGAAAAAAATCCCAAACTTGCTCAGAGGCTTAGGGAAAAAAGAAAGAAAAACCTAGCCAGCAGGGTAGTGACTCTGGCCACATGCAGCTTCTACCTGTGCAGGTGGCTGCAAAGCCACAGGCAAGTGGCTTTCTCGTGAATTCATGCCCCACATTGGGTGCCAGATGTAGCGCCAATTCTAATTGGTCTTAATAATAAAAGCCCAGAGTCAGCAGGGTAAATGCTGAAAGATCAGAGAACTAAAGGAGCAGCCAAAGTCACCTCTTACCTCTCCAAATCCTCCTGCTGAAAAGGGCCAAGCTTCTGTCTCCACCTGCCTTATATTCTTCTCTCCACGCAGCCATATCACTTCCTGTCTGTCTGTACAGACCTCCAGACTTCTATGGTTAACTAATGGCTAACTCCACCCTCTGATCTTGAGGCAAGCTTTGTTAGAGCACAAACAAAATATCACCACAAGCAGTGATGTTGCAGAGAACAGTTTCAGAAAGAACGTTCCCATACTCTTTATCTTCTGAAGCTCCCAGCATGACTAAAGTGTAGCTAGTGCTTTTATCCCTGTTGCACACTGAAAGGGCTGAGATTCTAATGTTATGCTTACTTATCTGTATTTCCTCAGAGAGCAAAGGCCAGCTTTGATGAAGGCATGGCACATGACTTCATGAATCCATATTTTCACTATGCTCAATAGTTTTCACTAGCCGGCGTTGGGCACGCTTTATCTAGCACTCGGAGCAGGCAGCGAATCTCTGTGAGTCGAGCACTGGCTACAAGTGATTCCAGAAACGCAAGCTACACAGAGAAACCCTGTCTCGAAAAACCAAAAAAAATAGTTTTCACTTTTGTTTACTTTTATCTATGTGGGCATTAACGCCTGCATATATGTCTATGTGCTACATGTATGCCTGATGCCTTGGAGGCCAGAAGAAGGTGTAGGGTCCCCTGGAACTGAAGTTGCAGGTAATTATGAGCCTTTATATAGGTGCTTGGACTCAAACCCAGGTCTTCTGGAAAAACAGTCGGTATTCTTAACTGCTGAGCCAACTCTCTAGCACTTCCCCCACCACCTTTGTTTTTGAGGCAAGGTATTATAGCATAGCTCCAGCTTGCTCCGAACTTAGATATCTACCTGTCTGTGCCTCCCAAGTGCTGGGATTCAAGGCGCATTTTTGGTTTTAACCTACTTTTTCTTTTTGTGAAAAATTTTATTGCTTTATTTATTTATTTATTGTGTGCATATACACATCACAGCACATGTGGAGATCATAGTATAACATGCAGGGAGTTGGTTCTCTCCTACCATGTGGGTCCCAGGGACCTCTGATCTATCTTACTGGACACTCTTTATCCTAACCCCACCCACTTTGGCACTAGGGATTGAATTCATGGCCTTCTGTACTATTTATGTACTCTATTATCACTGAGCTATACCACCAGCACCCCTACTTATTTTGGTTTTTTGAGACAGGGTTTCTCTGTGTAGCTTTGGATCCTGTCCTGGATCTTGCTCTGTAGACCGGGCTTGCCTTGAACTCACAGAGATCCACCTGGCTCTGCCTCCCGAGTGCTGGGATTAAAGGCATGTGCCACCACGCCCAGCAGCACCCCCACTTCTATTGTTTTTTTTTTTTTTCTGGTAAAAATTTGTGAGTCTTCTTGGCTTTTACCTCCTCTACAGGAAAGCCTGGACAATAGTCATTGAAATAATTGTACTTATGGACCAGAAACTCCACTTATGGGAATTTCTTCAAAGATAGCATTTTATGGGCCAGTAAGATGGCTTAGTGAGTAAAGAAAACTCTTGCCTCACAAGCCTGGTAACCTGAGTCCAATCCCTTGGACCCACATAAAAGATGGGAGAGAGAACCAAATACACAAAGTTGTCCTCTCACCTCTGCATACAAGCTGTGTCACAGGGGTATGTGCCTCTATCTCCCCAACACACTAATGATAAATAAAATTGAAAATTTTGAAAGATCACTTTACAAAGGAATAAAAACTCTCCTTTTTTAGACATAGCATCTTATTCTGGAACTCAGTATATAGCCCAGGCTGGTCTCAAACTCTAGGCAATCCTTCAGCTGTAGCCTCCCAAGTACTGGGATGACAGATGTGTGCCATTATACCTGGCTTTCAGAATTCTTTCCAAAAGGTTAGAAACTATTTAAATGACTATGGAAACAAGTCTGGTTTAGTAACTTATGGTAAGTTAGTGCTCATTTGATTTAGCCCTCAGAGCCAGAAAGTTGTTCATGACCTTGAATGAAAAAGGAAAGTCAGCTTTCATGCTTGTCATCCCAGCAGTCAGGAGGTGGAGGCAGGAGGATTAGGAGTTCAAGGTTATCCTCCAATAGGGAGAGAATTTAAGGCTAGACGTTGCTATAGGAGACTGTCTTTAAAACAAAAAATTGGGACTGGAGAGTTGGCTCAGTGGTTAAGAGCACTGGCTGCTTTTTCAGAGGACCCAGTTTGATTCCCAACACCCACATGGCTGCTCACAAGCATCAGTAGTAACTCCCAGTCTCAGGATCTTACACCCTCTTCTGACTTCTGCAGTCAGCAGGCATGCATGTGGTGTACAGACGCAGATGGTGGTAAACCACCTGTACGCATAAAAAATTTTTTAAAAAGAGAAAAAAGGGTTTTGGGTTTTGGTTTTTATGTATCTTTTTAGGTATGAGTGCTTTGTTTGCATGTGTGCCTGCAGGCCAGAAGAGGGCACCAGATCCAGATCTCATTACAGATGGTTGTGAGCCACCGTGTGATTGCCAGGAATTGAACTCAGGACCTCTGGAAGAGCAGCCAGTGCTCTTAACCACTGAGCTGTCTCTCCAGACCCGAAAAAAGGTTTTTGAAAAGTGAAAATGCCTTATGTATCAAACAAGATCTTTTTAAAAAAACATAGTGCTAGCTAATCACAATGTATGGACTGCCTGCCTTCCTATTTATGTGAAATCTTACCTGCTGTACTAGTCAGGATTCTCTAAGGCACAGAACTGACAGATTGAACAGACATATTAAAAGTAGATTTATTAGACTGGCTCTCAGGATGTGGTTCAGATAGTCCAACCGCTGTCTCACAATGGAAAGCTGAGAATCTGTTAGTTGTCCAGTCCACAAGGCTGGATCTTTCTGCAGTTCCTGTCTGGCGCTGCAGTCGCAGAAGGTTCCTGAATATAGCTGCTGGTCTTCAGTCTGCACTGGAATCCTGAAGAAGTTGGATTTAATACCAGCTACAGCAATAGGATAGATGAATTTGCTGTAGAGAGTGAGGGCAAGCAGGCAAAAAGCAAGGTTTCCTCCTGTATCCTTTTATGTGAACTGCCAGATTTGGGGTGGGTCTTCCTAATAATGTGATTAATAAAATTCCTCACAGCAGTGCCTAGAAGCTTGGGTTTCGTTGGTTCCAGATGTAGTCAAGATTAGCTACCACACTTGCAGAGGCACCAGGTCTATTGGAGACATAGGTTCAGAAGAGTGTTACATTGAGCCAGAAGTTGTCTATAACTAGTAGGATTCTGTGTTGTGTTGTTTTACTTTGTTGAGTTTTTGTTTTGAGGCAGGCAAATTTAGTTCCAAACTTACTAGGATAGCACAGGCTGGCCTTGGACTCATTCTGCAGCAGAGGCTGGCCTTAAATTTCTAAGCCTCCTGCTTCTACCTTCCAAGTACAAGGATTACAGGCATTTGATCCCATACCTAGCTCTTAGTCCTAGGATTCTTCATTCCGTGCTTTTCTTAAATGTTTTTGTGGTGTTTTTGTTGTTTTTTCTGTTGCTTGATTTTTGGTTTTTAATTTTTATTTTATATGTACAGATGCTTTGCCTCTATGTACATGTACCACTTCCATGCAGTGCCTGAGGAAGCTGGAAGAAGCTGTCAGGTGCTCTAGAACTGGAGTTATAGACATTATGAGCCAGCATGTGGATGCTGGGAATTGAACCCAGGTCCTCTGGAAGAGCAGCCGGTGCTGTTTACCACTGAGCCATCTCTCCAGCCCCATCTGCTTCCTTCCTTCCACTCTGTGGATCCTAGGGATCAAACCCAGGTCATCAGGCTTGGTGGCAAACACCTTTACCCACTGAGCCATCTCACCAGCCCAGTTTCTTATCTTTTTGAGACAGGGTCTCATGTAGCCCAGGCTGACTTATAAACCTCCATATAGATGATGCTAATTTTGAAGCCCTAATCCCCTGGCCTCTACCTCTCAATTGGTGGGATTATAGGCCTGCTGCACTGTGCTTGGTCTTGAGTTGGAATGTGTCTAATAGCTTTCACATACCTAAAGGTGTCCAATAAAAATAAACATGTTTAAATGATTTTTAATTATGTGATTTCAACCAATTGGGTGAACTGTCTGGCCTCCTGGGAGCTGCTGTCCAAGTAAATGTTACAAAAACACATGGAAGGATGGATTGTTCTTTCTCTTTTAAGTGAGCCAGTCAGCGACTGCTCAGTGGACCTTGTGACTGAAGGCTTGGTAAAAATTGAGTGGCGCACGCCTTTAATCCCAGCACTCAGGAGGTAATGACAAGTGGATCTCTGAGTTTGAGGCCAGCCTGGTCTACAGATTGAGTTCCAGGAAAGCCAGGGCTACACAGAGAAACCCTATTTCAAAAATAAATAAGTATATCAAATCCATGATACATTATAACCTATTAATTGCATTTTGTGATTCCCCCCACCAATTTTTGCCTCCATTTTTCATCACAGGACAAGAGGAATTTCCTTCGTGACCCACCAGCTGGTGTGCAGTTTAACTTTGATTTTGATCAGATGTACCCTGTCGCCCTGGTCATGCTCCAAGAAGATGAGCTACTAAGCAAGATGAGATTTGCACTTGTTCCTAAACTGTAAGCACCGTGTTCTTAGTCAGACACTGCTCAGAGATTTCAGTTTCCTAGAGGCTCTAGTTATATGCACAGTGCCAGAACCTTTTCGATGCTATCTGTTCATCCAAACAGGCCCTGTAGCCCTTCAGAGACCCTGTGTACTTGGCAGCATGCCCCAAAATAGAAGGGGAGGGTAGACTTGGCAGGAAAGTCAGAATGGGAAGGAGATGTGCTCTTTGGCCAAGGTAGAACATGTTTCCTTCAGAAATGACACATAGACCCAGATAAAATCAGATCTGTAAAGGCCCCTTGCCTTTTCCCAAAAATCCAGTGTTTTGTGTTCAGGCTCTGCAGCAGTTTGCAGCAGCTGTGTTCAGTTCTTTCTTGTGGTTTTTCTTCCACCAAAGAAAGGCCCTTCCCTACTCATAAAATCCCAGTTACCCTTTAAGCTTGAACACAAGCAGTAGTCCGTGATGCTTTGCCATCAGCCTGCCAGCAGAGGGCGGCCTTCCCTTCTGCAGTGTCCCTGCGGCTTTGTCTACCTCTGACTCTCATGCAGGGTTTTTGTTGTTGTGTTTGCAGTACTGGAAACTGAATTTAGGACCTGGCTCACACCAGGCAATGTTTAAACACTGAAATACATCCCCAGACCTCTTTTTGACTTTTTAACACAGGGTCTTACTAGCTGGTCTTGAAGTCACTCTATATCCTCAGCAGGCCTTGAAATTTCAATCCTCCTGCTTCAGGCTCTCAAGTAACTAGGTTTACAGGCCTGAGCTACCAGGCCTGGTTTTTATTATGATGATTATGATTGTCACTGCTCTTTATTTTGTTCATATTTTTTGAAGTCAGATTTCCAAACAGGGCTTGGCTCAGGACTATAATCCTAGCACTTGGGAGGCAGAGGCAGGAGGATGGTGAGAGCCAGCCTGGATCATAAGTGGAAAACCCTGTTTCTAAACAAAATAAAGGCGGGCATTGTGACTTGTTATCACAGTACTCAGGAGTTTGAGGACAGTCTGGCTTATATAGTGAGTTCCAGGCCAGCCTAAGCTATAGAGTGAGACCCTGTCCAAAAACGTAATATCAAAACAAACAAATAAAGCTGGCATTTTTCCTTACTTTATGAGAGTCCTCTTTTTAGAATGCTCTTATTCTTGTTTCATAGTTGCAAAATCTTCCTATTCCCAGAAGGGTACAATTTATAGTTCTCTCAAAATGTCTTTCTGTGCACTTTTCCTCAGAAACTTTTTGGGACTCTGCCTTCTGGTTGCAGGCTCCCCTCCCTTGTCTTTTGCAGTAATGACACTCTACTGATGGGCTTCTATGGCTGAAGAGACTTAACTAGCTGTAAGTAGGTAGCTTCCCTGCTAGAGGACTCTTCAACCTCCTGGCCAGCTGCAGGCAAGACAAGAAGGGCCTGGCCTGACACCGACCCGTGTGCAGGCTGTGCCCTGTGGCTTTAGTATGGCATCACAGCCCCAGTCTCAATTGTACCAGGCGAGCCTGTACCCCATGGATCTATCTCATGGGAAGGGCAGGGCAAGCTGGGAGAGAATAGAGCCATCTCTCCACTCCTCACAGGCACCTGTCTGCAGGCCTGCTTCTTGCTGGCCACCCAACAACTCCACACAGTACATTGTTGTTTGCCTGTTGACTTTTCAGCTTCCACTGTCTATAGGATTTATCTATGCAGTTCCTCTTCTGTCATTTCTAGTGTGTTTTCAGAGGGACTATACGTGAGCTCATGTTCATTATACAATGTCTAGCTGACCACATAGGGATTTTGACAAGCATTTCGTGGTCCTTGGGACCATATGACAGCTCAAGTCTTTTGTCTATATGAGAATACTACTTTGGCAAAGTTCTTCTAGTCTTGGGAAGACAGTTATATAGAACCTTTTCTTTGTGTTTTCTTCTATAGTAAAACTCTTCTTTCCATAACTATCAAAATACTGGTGGCAAATTCCTTTTTATTGTTGTTTAGCTTTGTTTTGTTAATGTTTTTGAGACAGGCTTTCATATAACCCAGATTGGCCTCAGACACCATATGTAGCTGAAGATGACCATGAATGCCTGATCTCCTTCCTTCACCTCCCACAAGCTGGGTTTACAAGCACATACCACTCGAGACAGTCTTACCAAGTTATCCTGGCTGGCCTGAGACTGTGTGATCGACCAGGCTAGCCAGCCTCAATCTTTCAGGGACCCTCCTGCTTCATCTTCCCATGTGCTAGGTGCTGGGATTGGAGGCATGAGTCATCACAACCATCCTTTTTTTTTCAGACTTGTTTTTCTATATACCAGGCTGCCTTCAATCTTGCTATGGAACCAGTCAAGGATGACTCGAACTTTTGATCCTCCTTCCTCCAACTTACTCCACAATCTAAGTGCTAAGATCAATTTCTGCAGTTTTACATCTCTCTTCCAAAAGAAAAGTATATATAATATAGCTAAAATCACATTACAAATTTTATCTTTAGACTGTAGCTAAAATAGCTATTTATAGTTGAGGATATAAAGAAACGTACCATCTACTCCTCTACTGCATGTGCTCACAAAACCCTAGGAATTGACTTATTTTTTTAAAGGATGGTCACAAGAAGTATTTCTAACTGAGCACGGTGTGGCACCCCTATCATCCTAATACTCAGGAGGCTGAAGATAGAGAGTTGGAGACCAGCCCTATAAAAAGTCTAGCTTTGGAGACTAGAAAGATAACTCAGTGGTTAAGAGCACTGACTGTGCTTCCAGGGGACCCAGGTTTGATTCCCTGTACCCACATGGTGACTTAGAACCATCTGTAACTCTAATTCCAGGGGATTTCATGCCTTCTGGCTTCTGTGGGCACAGACATATACATGCTACACAAACATACATGCAGGCAAAGTACCCATTCAATAAAATTTTTTTTGAGACAGGGTTTCTCTGTGTAGCTCTGGCTGTCCTGGAACTGTATAGACCAGGCTGGCCTCAAACTCAGAGATTCGCCTGCCTCTGCCTCTCCAGTTCTGGGATTAAAGGTGTGTACCACCACCACCTGGCTCAAATAAAATAATTTTAAAAAAATCTAGCTTGAGCTGGTGAGATGGTTCAGTGGGTAAAGGCACTTGCTGCCAAGATTGAGGACCTGAGTTAAGTCCTTGGGGCTACATTGTGGAAAGAAACTGAGACTTGGGAGAACTAATTGGGCCTGTTTACCTTGTAAGTCCCAGGCTCTTAAGTCAAAACATCAGAGCCAGGCAAAAGTGAAATTGGAGCTAAGTGTGCTAACACATACCTATAATCTGAGCGTTTATGAGGCTGAGACAAGAAGACTGCTACTAGTTTGAGGCCAGTCTAGGCTATATAGTAAGTTCCAGGCAAAGCTTGTGTTACAGGCTAAGTGAAACTGTCTCGAAGGAAAAAAGTTGTGAGGAAGTGGGCTGCCTAAGTATCTTCAAGGCCTTTTATTTCTGAACTCTGTGAAACATCTCACATGAATGAACCTTGGGTGTACTAATGTCTCTGTGGTGACTCATGGGCTCTGTTTGCTCTGTTGATGAACAAAAACAACTATTTGGATTTCTTTCTTTGCCAGACTCCCTCCCTCTTGATGTAAGAGGCAGGCACGTTGCAGAAAACTTGTGCATCACCCTGTGGGGAAAGAATCACACTCCAGATAGCATTGTAAAGATTCCAAAAGGTCCTCTGATAAACCTACTGGGCACAGCTGTAGCTCCCAAACACGAATCTATTTTGCTTTTGTGTTGCATCTGAGGCATTAGAAGCCTGTGGACACCCTATGAGAACACTGGGCATATGTCAGCCTGTGGCTGGAAAAGACTGATAGTTTCTCCCCTGCTAACAGAGGGCTTCAAAGTATATCTGTGACGCAGCAGCAGGGTACTGGCTGGGTTCAGGCTGCTGTAAGGAAGTGCTGACATACTAATGGACATTTCGAAATATAAGGCCAGTCCTTCAATTTCTAAAGTGTCCCTAGATAGTGACCGTTGGTTCAGAAAGAGTATCCAAGATGATCAGAAGGACACTCAGAGAAGAAAAGTCTTAGAAGCTCCATATTTGTTTATGATGGCTTGTTTTTGTTTTTATGTGGTTGGTTGGCAACAGGTTCTCATGTATTCCATGCTGGCCTGGAATGCTATATATAATGGAAGATGACCTTGAACTTCTGATTCCGCTGCCTCCACCCTGAAGTTCTGGGATTACAGACTTAGGCCACCATGTCCGGCTTATATGGTGCTGGGGTTAGAACCCAGGGCTTTGTGCCTGCCAGGCTAAGCAAGCACTGCCAAGTGAGCTCCATCGCCAAATGTGCACCCTTGATTTGGTTTAGGTTTGTCTTCCAAACTAGAGATGATAATTTGAGAAAACGGTCATCAGTTTTTAAAAATTACTTTGAAACAATGAAAAGTTAGATTTGAATGCAATACAAAGACCATTTGTAATTCATTTATTGTGTGTGCGCGCGCATGTGTATGCCCAGTGTGTATATATGAGTACAAGTGTCTTGGCTTCAGTTTTGAGGTTAGAGAATAATTTTATGGAGTTAGTTCTCTCCTTCCACCTTTACATGGGTTCTGGGAATCAAATTCAGGTCACCAGGTTTATATGACAAGTATCTTTACCTGATGAAACTTTGAAACTTCATTCTATTCATCATCAAATTTTCCATATATTCTTGTATTTATATCCATATAGTCTCATGCATTTGATGCAGTGGGTTGTAATATGTTGTTATTTTGATGCTCAAATCATTATCACTTTGACAGGTGGGAGCCCAGCAAAACTTAATCTGTATCTTTTGGTGATGGTTTTGTTTGAGATAGGGTCACACTATGTATCCTGTATCCCTGGTTGTCCTGAAACTCTCTACATAGACCAGGCTAGCCTCAGACTCAGAGATCACCTGTCTCCACCTCCTGAGTGCTGGGATTAAAGGCATTTGCCACCACACCAAGCTCCAAGCTCATTTTTACCTTTCTCTAACCCTGGGATCCACCATTTATTCAGAAAGTGCTGGCACCTTTTAGTGAAAAAATGAAATTTTATTCTTCTTTATTAGCATATATTAATTAAATGTAATGATGGTTTTCAGAACATGACATATAGAAAGCAAGAACTGAGCACCATTGGGGTGTTACTCCTCACCAGGAGAGGATGCAGCTAGGAGGTATACACACGCTCATCTGTGTCTCCGTGGAATGAACCCTGTATTCACAGGGATACCTCCCACTAAAGATCACACTCATTTTCTTCTGCTGTGTTTGTAACTCCCTGCTCAGGCAGGGAGAAGCCTGGTTCTGTGACCTTTAATGTTTATTTTTTCAATCCCCTGCATGTCACTAAGCTCTCATTTCTGATTCCCTACATCCCGCACTCAGACACCACTCTCTTTCTGCTTGGTTCTTACTGCCCTTTCTAGACCTATTGTGTGTACCCACCATACTCCACTTGGCACCAGTGCCTTAAGCCAGGCAAGCCCAATATGCAACAAGTTCAAGGACCACTGTCAGTTCTCAGGTTGAATAGAACTTGTCTTTATCAACCATCTCCCGGGTGGTTGTGGGTGTAATTTGGTAGTAGAGTGCTTGCCCAGTTTTTACAAAGCCCTGGGCTCTATCCCCAATTCTGCCCAACACCCAAAGCTGTTATTACCATCTCTCATTCTGTTTCTACTAGTTTCTAGCTACTTTAGCAAGCTGCCAGCTGGTGTATTTCCTAAGGAATAACATCAAGCCAGGTGTGGTATCAAATACCTGAAATTGTAGCACTTGAGTGATGGAGGCAGGAGGATCAGGAGTTTAAGGTCAGCCTTAGCTATGTAATGAGTTTGAGGCCAGTCTGTGATACATGGGACTCAATCTTAAAAAAACAAGCAAGGGCTGGGGAGATGGCTCATCAGTTAAACTCTTGCCTGGCAAGCATGAGGACTGGAATTCAAATGCTCAGATTCCACATAGATGCCAGGTGGGTGTGGCCCAGCCTTGAAAAGAAGACACAGGATCCTGGATCCAGCTGACCAGCCAGACTATCCATATCTAGACTGGCTGTATCAGTGAGCTCAGGGTTTGATTGAGAGATCCTACACCTCAGTACTTAATAAAGTAGAAGAACAGTTGAAGATGGTTTCCCATATTCAAGATTGATCTTCCACATACACGTGTATATATGGGCTCACACACATTCAGACATATATACCCACACATACAAACACATGAAAAGTAGAAAACAAAAAAGAACAACATCCACAGTGGTTTCTTCCCACTTCCTAAAAGCGTATAATCCTTTAAAAAACAGGAAAGGACTCATAGTCCCCCTGGTTAGTCACACTGCCACACATTCATGCCTTGTTTCCTTCTGTCAAGGATCAAATCTATGTAATAAAATACTAGGAAATAGGGGGCCACTGAAATAGCTCAGCAGGTAAAGGCACTTGCTTCCAAACCACATGAGTTCGAGCCCCACATGGCAGAAAAAGAGAACTCCTGAAAGTTGTCCTATGGATCCTGCATGCATGCACATATAAACGTAATTTTTAAAAAGGGACTAGAGAGATGGCTCAGCAGTCAAGAACACTGTCTGCTCTTCCAGACAACCCAGATTCAATTTCTAGCATCTACATGGTAGCTCACAACAGTCTGTAACTCTACTTCCAGGGGGATCCAATGCCCTCTTTTGGCCTCCATGGGCCTTGCACAGTATATCGTGCAGGCAAAACACCTGTACACATAGAATAAAATTAGTAAGATAAATAAAAACAAGCCAGGCGGCAGTGGCACACGCCTTTAATCCCAACACTCGGAGGCAGAGCCAGGTGGATCTCTGTGAGTTTGAGGCCAGCCTGGTCTACAGAGCGAGTTCCAGGATAGGCTCCAAAGCTACACAGAGAAACCCTGTCTCGAAAAAACAAAGCAAAATAAATAAATAAAAGCACCAGGAAATACTGATAGTTCATGAGCATTATATAACTCATCTCTTGCTGCTGTGGAGAATATATATAGTTCATCTTACCCTGTTATTAGCTTTCGTTTGTAAAGCAAATGACCATTTCCTTTGGCCTTCACAAGGATGGAAAGCACTCGGGCTGGAGCGTTAGCTTGGTAGTAGAATGCTGGCTTGCCTGGCACGCAGGAAACCCTACCTCCCCAGAGCCAAGTAAATAATGGTCCATTGTAGGCTTTGCTGTACTAACCTGTGTGCCTCCCACATGTCACTGTCTATCAAAGTGTAAAGGAAGAAGTATTCTGGAGGAACTACTTCTACCGCATCTCCCTGATTAAGCAGTCGGCCCAACTCACAGCACTGGCTGCCCAGCAGCAAGCCACTGGAAAGGAAGAGAAAAGCAACAGAGAAGATGATATGCCACTGACAGGTACATTCCGGGGAAAAGATCATTCTGGAAGAAAAGAATTAATGTAAAATATTCCTGCTTAGAGATGCTAATGAGCTTGTCATCTTGTATGCATCAAAAATGTTGACATCTCTGTACAGAAAAATTCTTTTCTTTTTAAAGGAAATTTTCTTTGCTGCCCTTCCTGACCCAGCTTACATGTGTCTTCCCCAAATGTTCTTTTGCTATCTTATTCTTGGTTCTTTTTTGTTTGTTTTTTCAAGACAGGCTTTCTCTGCATAGCCCTGGCTATTCTGGAACTTGCTCTGTAGACCAGGCAGGCCTTGAACTCAGAGAACCAACTGCCACTGCATACCAAGTGCTGGGACTAAAGGTGTACACTACCACCAACAGGCTTCTTTTTGCTTTTTATTACTCTTGAACAGCAATCTTCTTCTCTACTTCTCTTTTCTTGCCCCTTTGGGCTTTGCTTTGTTTGAGGGATCTCATGTAGTCCAGGCTGGCCTTGAGCTCCTGATCCTCCTGCCTACACATCTCAAGTGCTAGGGTTACAGGCATGTGCTACCAAAGCCAGATGTTTCTCAGACTTCTATTTATCCCAATTTCCTTAGGACTTACGGTTGTTAGAGTACAGTAGTTCTTATTCTAGTCCAATAACAAGTATCTAGCTCTGAGCTAATCTATTAAACATTTGGCACTTTCCTCCTGTGATGTATTACCCCTGTTTGCTAGGGAACAAGTTTTATAATATAAGCAACTATTTGATGAACTATGATATTAATATAGGGTTGAAGAGTTGACTTGGCAATTAAGAGCACTTCCTGCTCTTCCAAAGGACCCAGATTCGGTTCCCAGCACCCACATGAATGGCTTACAGTCCCTTGTACCTCCAGTTGCAGGGGATCTGACAGCCTTTTCTGACCTCCATGGGTACTCAGACATAAATAAAAATAAAGCTGGGCGTGGTTGCAGGCACCTTTAATCCCAGCACCCTGAAGGCAGAGGCAGTCAGATCTCTGAGTTGGAGGCCATCTTGGTCTACACAGAGAATTCCAGACTAGCCTGGGATATATAGTAAGACCTTGTCTCAAAAAAACAAAATAAATAAAAATAACTATTAAAATATATATTGTATAATATTTTATATATTTATTTTATGGCACTAGAATGGATCCCAGTGCCTTGCACATACTAAGCAGGAACTCTACTGAGCTATATCCAGAGTCCTATTTTTTTCATGCGTGCCTGCTGTGTTTATAGATATGTTCTAATTACCAATAGAATCATCTGATAAGTGGGGCAATTTAGTTTGTGGAATTTTAGCTAAGTATGTCATAAGACACAGGTTGTACAGACTACTAGAAGAGGCTCTGAAACTACTCAAAGTCAAGTTGCATATAGGTATGAATCCCAGTGAACTTTCGTTCTTTAGCATATCCTTAAATTATGGTTGGGTTTTTTGTCTGTTTGTTTGTTTGTTTTTAGAGGGTAGCTTTTTGAGACAGGGTTTCACTGTGTAACCCCAGCTAGTGTTGAACTCCTAAGCCATCCTCCTTCTCTGCCCCTGAAATGCTAAGATTACAGGCGTGGGCTACCATTCCTGGCTTCCTTAAATTAATGTTATTGGGTAGTGCTGGGCTGGGAATATAGCTCAGTGGTAGAGCACTTACCTAGCATATGTGCAGATAATAATATGTTCAATACCCAGCACTGTTGAAAAAGAAAAAAAAAGAAATCCATTTTCCCAAAGACTGCCTGTTTAACAGAATGGACTTAAAAGTAATTCAATAAAGACTGTCAGCATGGTTAATACGATAAAGAGCAAAAGGGGTGGAGAGATGGCTCAGCAGTTAAGAGTGAGTGTTGCTCTTACAGAGGATTCAAGTTCAGTCCCCAACACCCACATTAGTCAGCTCACATTGCCTGTAACTCCAGCACCAGGGGATTCAACACCCTCTTTTGGCCTCTAAAGACACCACATGCAGGTACACATACCCACACTCAGCCACACACAGACAATTAAATCTTTATAGGATAACCAGCAGAATGCTAAGATGAGGCATTATATTTTCCTTTGTGCTTTCTAACCAGGTTGATAACAGCTTCAAGGAAGCTTGATAAATAGCTTCATTCTTAGTATCCTAAAAGAAAACAGAGAATCAATTTTGCTTACACTGAAGTCCAAAGATAATTCTTAATGGAAATTCCATATAAGGATATTGAATATGGTTGTGGATTTAAAATGGCATGCCTGCCTGGCGTGGTGATGCACATATTTAATCCCAGCACTCAAGAGACAGAGGCATGTGGATCTCTGTGAGTTCCAAGGAAGTCAAGGCTACATAATGAGATCCTATGTCTAAATAGATAAAACAAAAGGACACTCAAAGTAGGAGGTTGACATGGTTGTGCCTGGTTATGTCATATCATAACTTCAAGAGAGCTAAAAATATACCATAAAAGCTCATTTCTGAAAATGATTTAATAGCATATCTGTGGATATTTTAGCTGTTCTTATGTTATGCATTCAGAAGTAAATCAAGCAATTATTGTCTCTTTTATTCTCACTTCATAGAGGCAGTACGGCCCAAAACACCACCTGTCGTAATCAAATCTCAGCTTAAAACTCAAGAGGTAATACAGTTTTACATTATACCTAGTAAATGATGTCTGAAAATGAAGTTACTGGGTTAACTATCTCTGATACCATTTAAAACTGCTTGAGAGTGTCAGTCTTATGTCTGTAAGATGAGGAGTCCAGCACTTGAATAGTCAAGGGCCTATAGCTGAGAGCTGAGGTGATTTCCTGGCATAAATAATTCTAGATGTGCTCATCAGGAATCAGAGAGAATGGTTTGAGTGATCTAAACAGTGAGGGAGAATAATAGCCTCAGGTGGTAACTCACTCTGTTACCAAGCAACTGCCAGTTAGAAGGTTGGAGAGCAGAAGCATTGTCTTGCAGCTAGCAGAGAAGAACAAAAAATGAGGCTGTGTTAAATTATGAGACATAGGTGTCACTTAGAAGCCATTCCAAGAGCTCTTTGGTTGCATTTCAGGATGAGGAGGAAATCTCTACCAGCCCGGGCGTTTCTGAGTTTGTCAGTGATGCCTTCGATGCCTGCAACTTAAATCAGGAGGATTTAAGAAAAGAAATGGAACAGCTTGTACTTGATAAAAAGCAAGTGGAAACAATTGCACTAGAAGGTAACACACATACAGTGGCTTTGTTCTTTTTTCCTAATTCCAATCTCATTTTAAAGTCGGTAGATAGAGGCTGGGGATGTAACTCAGTTGGTAGAGTGCTTACCTAGCCTGCATGAGGCCCTGAGTTCAGTCCCCAGCACCATACAGAACCATACATGGTGGTGCACACTTGTAATCCCAGTATTCAGGAGGTAGAGACAGAAAGAGCAGAAGTTTGAACTCTTGACCACATGAGACCCTGTCTCAGAAAAATAATAAAGCCAGTCAACAAACTAGGCGTGGTAGTGTACACCTCTCTAATCCTAGCACTTAGAAAGGTAAGGCAGAGCTGATATGAATTTGAAGCCATCCTGAGTTATATGGTTAGTTCTAGGCCAGCCAGAGCATTATAGTGATATCCTGTCTCAAAAACAACCTGAAAATGAATTGTAGCTTTACATTTTGTACAGTGGTGGGCATTGAACCCAGGGCTTTGCATATACTAGGCAGGTTTGCTATGCCTCACTTCTCCCCAACCCTAGCTTTGTGTTGTTTGAGACAGGTTGTCATGTAGCCCAGATTGGTTTCAGTCTCACTGTGCAGCCTGCTGGCCTTGACCTCTTGTCTCTCCACCTCACTGTGTGCTGGGATTACAGGTAACCCACCATGCTGCCTCACCCTTTTTAATAGCCATATTTTGTTTACTCATTTTTTTCGAACCATCTACAGTATCTGCCTTATCTTCCACACACTTTTAATAAGTGTGCGCACAGACACACAGGTAAATGAGTGTATGAGGGGAAGGGTTCAGCTCTAAGTCTTAGTGTAGAGGACTGAGGAGAACTCTAGGTAAGTTCCACAGAGACCAGGCTTCTGGGAGAGGTCACCTGGCTTTGGATGCTGGTGTCCATTGCCACTATCTGGAGAGACTGGATCTTTGCTGGTATAGTAGTTAAGCACAGGCTATGGAGTCTCTGGGTTTGTCTCTGTCAAGAGCCCTGTTTTGAGCAAGTTGCATAATCTCTCTTAAGTCTCTGTTTCCACACATCCCTAAGGTATGGATAGTAGTGAGATCTTGTCTAAGGATTATTATAAGGATAATAATATCAATATAGAGCAGATGTGGCAGTGCACATGTGTAATCTCAGCACTTGGGAGGTAGGGAAAGGATTGCCTAGGCTACATACAAAGTGCCAGGTTAGTCTGAATTACATCGAAGACCCTACCCCCAAAATACAAAACGGCTTTAGTGTGGCTCGGTTGGTAGAATGCTTACTGAGCACCTGTATGGCCTATTGGACTTGACCTCCTGCCTCTCCACCTCCTGAGTACTGGGATTACAGGTATCCCACCATGCTGTCTCACCTTCCTTTTTAAACAGCCATGTTTTGTTTTATTTTTATAACACTCTGCAATATCTGCCTTAGTTTCTGCATACTGGATTCAAGGTGCTGGGTTCAATACCAGGCACATGATAAAACTGGGCATGGTGGCCACACCTGTAATCTCAACACTAAGGTAGTAGAAGCAGGAGGATTAGAAATTCAGGATCATCCTCAGCCAGTATTGCATTGGAAGCCAGCCTGGGATACACGATGCTCTGTCTCAAAGACAAGGGCCAGAGATGGCTCAGGAGGTAACCATGCTCACTGCCAAGCCTGATGACCTGAGTTAGATTCTTAGGATCCACATAGTAGGAAGAGAGAACCAAATCCTGGAAAATATCCTCTGACCTCCACACATAACCTTGCGACACTTGTATACCTGTGCTTACACACACACACACACACACACACACACACGCACGCACACACACACACACACACACACACACACATTTTAAAATGAGGAGGAAATGGGGGCTGGAAATGTAGCTTGAGGTCCTAGGTTCCCATGCCTGGAACTACAAAGAAAAAATATGGCTAGGCCTTGTGTCAAGTATTACAGTTGAGTGAATTGTTACCACAAGTATTACGAGTTCAAAGAGCACCTTTCTTTGCTTCTCCCTGTTTTCTGTAGAAGATTCTGCCGATTGGGAAAAGGAACTACAACAGGAACTTCAGGAGTATGAAGTGGTGGCAGAGTCTGAGAAGCGAGATGAAAACTGGGATAAAGAAATTGAAAAGATGCTGCAGGAGGAAAATTAGTCCCAAACCAATTCTTAACATTGTGCTGACATTACATGTCGATGCTCGCTGAATCAGAAGGCACAAAAAAATAAATAATTAAATTTATGCAGTTTGAAATTATTCTTTTTCAAGCTAAAACTTGCCTCTTCTAAAGTATGCAGAACAGCTGTTGTAATAATCAAAAATAACAGGATATTGTATGTAACATTTCATATAAATCAAATTAGCAGTGTTGTTATAGGCAGCAGAGCTAGCTATGCCACAGAAACACAAGTAAAATACTAGAGTTTGATTTCCACAAGGTTGGCAACATAATTTTTCTTTAGCCATGATTTTCTAAGCATATATACTCATTGCCTTTTTGTTGTTACATGGTTAAAGTACTTACTTAATGGCTTAATTACTATCAGAATGACCAAATTATACCAAAGAACACAAGAGAAAGCACTTTCAAAACTATTTTCTTGCCAGATATTTTCTAAAATTCTGTCTGAAAGCCAAAAGCTGAGATAATTAAGTTCACTTGAATGACATAAACATCACCCAATTTGATGTTAAGAAACACTGTGCAGGATTAGGGATGTGGTGGGCACTTGCCTGTTGTAGAATATATACTTTTCTATATGTAAAGGTGTGTTACATTTGTTTATGCTCTGGAATATTTGTTTAATGATTCAAAGATGTGCTGAATTCTTTTATGTTGCATTTGTTTTGCTCTGTGAAGCTGTGTTACTTTGCCTGTCTGAAACATCTGATGGTCTAATAAAGAACTGTACAACCAATAGAAAGACAAGAGAAAGGATAGGCAGGGCTGGCAGGCAGAGAGAATAAATAAAAGGAGAAATATGGGAGGAGCAAGAAGAAAGATCAGAGAACAAGAGAGAAAGGAGGAGGACGTAACAGCCAGACATGCAGTAAGAAGGAAAGAAAAGGTATACAGGAATAGAGAAAGATAAAAGCCCTGAGGCAAAAGGTAGACAGGATAATTTGAGAAAAGCTGGCTAGAAACAAGCTTAGCTAAGGCTGGGCATTTACAATTAAGAATAAGCCTCTGTGTGATTTATTTGGGAGCTGGGTGGTGCGCCCCCCAAAAGAGTCAAAGAGCAAAAACAAACAACATTGTGGCACCCAATGTGGGGCTAGAATAAAAAAAAATCTAATAATACTTGCCTGTCATTCACAATGCCCTGGGTTCCAACTCCAGCTAAAAAAGCAAGGTAGATTTGTTTTTAAAAAGTTTTACTTTCCCCTAGAACCTTTTCATTCTGTTTTGTTATGTATACTACAAATTCAACACCAGGCTTTTTGTAGGAACTGGGACCTTCAGTCCTTTTTGTATTAATAACCTTTAAGAAGACTATTTACCTTAAGGTTTGTTCTCATGGTAATGGTCACTGTGTATAAATGTCTTAATTAAATGATTAGCCTTTATAGAATGATCTTCCTTGGAGTATAACTTCTAGAACTTGCTAATTAATCCTTCTTGTATTCTGCTATGCCAGCAGGCATCTGTTCATAGAATGTGATCATTTTAAGAGCAAGGTGATTTAATGTTAGAAAACTAACTAGCATTCACCTTTTGTATTTTCACAGCGCCTTTATTTCATAAGGGGGAATAAAATCAAGACATTTCTTTATAAGAAAATTGTGCATGTTTATATTCTTGTACCCATAAAAACTAGTCTATGGTCCACTGGTGTAGATGGTCAGTGAGAGAACCAAGAGAGTAATAAGCATTACTCTCAATGTTTATCTTTTGAGATATGCACTGATAAAATGAACCAGACTACCTCATATCATGTCACTTCCTTTTAGCAATAAACTTGAGTATTCTATGAAGCCATTGACCCAATATGAAAGGATTTCCACATACAACATCAAAAACCACTCTACTAAAGTAAAAAGTGTTCATTTGGGGTTTAGTATGGTTGGAGGTAGGGTCTTCTGTACTTCTGCCTGGCCTGGAATTTACTGTAGATCAGGCTGGCCTCAAACTTAAAGTGATCATATCTCTGCTTCTGCCTCTGACTGATATTTTGTTAATTTGATAGAGAAAAGGAATATGTTGAAATGATTGTTGAGCAGCTAAGAATCCTATATGTAAGCAAATGCAAGCATGATAATGCCTGATTCTTAATATATGCACATGTATATAGTGGGTTTTTTGAGACAGAGTATCACTATAGAGATCAGGCTGGCTTTGAACTCACAGAGAACTATTTGCCTTTGCTTCCTGAGTGCTGGGAGTAAAGATGTACCACCATAACCAGCTTAGTTTGTTTTTTTTTTCCAGAGCTGAGGACCAAACCCAGGGCCTTGCGCTTGCTTGCTAGGCAGGCGCTCAACCACTGAGCTAAATCCCCAATCCCAAGTTTGGGGTTTTTTAAAAGACAAGGTCTCTTGATGTATCTCCGGCTAGTATCAGACTCACAGAGATCTTCTTGCTTTTGCCTTCCAAATGCTGAGAGAAAAGATGCACCATTATACCTGGCTTACACTAAAATTCTTACTGTTGCTGGGTGGTGGTGGCACATGCCATTAATCCCAGCACTCGGGAGGCAGAGCCAGGCAGATCTCTGAGTTCAAGGCCAGCCTGTGCTACAGAACGAGATCCAGGACAGCCACCAAAACTACACAGACAAAACTGTCTTGAAAAAAAAAATTCTTACTGTTGAATAAACAAAAAGAAGCAAAGATGTTAGAGAAGGAAGAAGAATGAGCCTGGGCATGGTGGTATATGCCTATAATCTCAGCACATGGAAGGTAGAAGCAGAAAAATCAGGTTCAGAGTAGCCATAACTTTACAGTGAACTCAAGGCCAGCCTGGGCTACATGAAACCCTAACTTGAAAATTTCAAAATAGAAACAAATGGAAATTCCCTTATGAAGTGGGAAATCTCGGTTGTTAACTTTCAAGTACTTGAACTTAAGCAGATGAGTTGGCTCGTTGGATAAAAGCACTTACCACGCAAGCCTGAGCCCACCAGAAGTCATGGTGGACAGAATGGTGGACGTGGTGGACAACTGCCAAGAGTTGTTCTCTGACCTCCACATTCTTACCATGGTGAACATGTCCATACACATACAGGCATACACACAATCATTTAAGTGTGTGTGTGTGTGTGTGCGCGCGCGCGCGCGCACTCCTGGAGGCCAAAGAAGATATCAGATTGCCTACAGCTGGAGTTAAAAAAGGCAGTAAGCTGCCTGACATGGGTGCTGGAAGCTGAACTTGAGCTCTCTGCAAAATCAATATTCATCTATCTCCTGCCCCAATGATAAGTTAAACTGGACCTTGATGGTACATACCTTTAATCCCAGAACTCAGGAGGCAGAGGCAGGCATTTCTCTGTGAGTTAGAGTCCAGCCTGGTCCATAGAGCAAGATCTAGGACAGCCATGGCTACACAGAGAAACCTTATCTTAAAAACCCAAAAAGTAGGGCTGGAGAGATGGCTCAGTGGTTAAGAGCACTGACTAATCTTCCAGAAGACCCGGGTTCAATTCCCAGCACCCACATGACAGCTCACAACTGTCTAACTCCAGTTCCTGGAGATCTGACACTGTTATACCAATGCACATAAAATAAAGTTAAATAAATTATTTAAAAAATAAAAATAAAAACTAGAAAATTAAACTAGGAAAGCTCACCTCCAGAGACAAAGCAACCATTACATCTATATGCACATTGATTTAAGATGTATGATTATAAGCTGATGATTTTCTGTGACCAAATATTACTGGACTGGAGGCATAATTCAGCAGTAGAGTCTTGCCTAGCATTTGTGAGGCCCTGAGGATTTTAAAAATGTTTTATTATTACTGTATATACAAGTACCATTCTATATTTATAGGGATCAGAGAATAACTTTCAGGACTTAGTTCTCACCTTCTATCTTTATGTGGGTTCCAGGGATCAAACTGCACAGCACTCACTTTCATCTAGTGAGCCATCTCACCAGACCCTGAGGATTATTTTTTAAACAAATTTGTTTTTCAGTTTTTGTCTTACTTATGTTTTCATTGCTGTGAAGAGACACCATGACCATGGCAACTCATATAAATAAAAACATTTAATTGAGAGAGCTCACAGTTTCAGAGTTTCAGTCCATTATCATAGCGGGGAGCAGGCAGACATGGTGCTGGAGCTGAGTCCTACATCCTGACTCCGAGGCCAACCGGAAGTTGACTAATAGTCATACTGAAGGAAGCTTGAGCAAAAGAGACCTCAAAGCCCACTCCCACAGTGACACACTTCTTCCATCAAGGCCATACCTCCTAATAGTGCCACTCCCTTTGGGGGTCATTTTCTTTCAAACCATCATAGTTTTTAAAAACTTGAGTCTGACATGGTAGGGCACACCTTTAATTCTAGCACTTGGAGGCAGAGGCAAGCAGATCTCTAAGTTTGAAGGTAGCCTACTTACTGTACATAGTTCCAGGCCAGCCAGAACTATTTAATAAGACTATCTCAAAAACCAAAACAAACAAATGTATGTTTATGTGGGGATTAGAGAGATGGCTCAGAGGATAAAGGCACTTGTCTCCAAGTCTGAACCCTGGGACCCAGGTGGTAAAATGAGAACTGACTCCAAGTTGTCCTCTGCCCTCAAGACACATGCTGTGGTATATGCATGCACACATGTGCATACACACACATGCATACAAATTAATTTTAATAATAAATGTAAGTCAGGTATGGTGGCACATGCCTTTAATCCCAGCCCTCAGGAGACAGAGACAACCTGGTCTACATAGTAAGTTTCATGACAGCCAGGGCTATGTAGAGACCCTGTCTCAGAAAACAAAATAAGGAATAAGCCAGTGAGTCTAGATGCAGGCAGTCATGCTTGGTGGCTGCACAATAGAAACCACCAGGGGAGTCAGGCACTATTAGCTTCCAGGGCCCTCTGCAGAAGTGCCAAAGAAACTGGTCCCCCATCTATAGTCCTGAAGGTCTACATTTTTAAAACTCCATAAATCATTTCTGTGGGCAACCAGGATAGAACATGGGCTGAATAAAGTCTTGAGTGATAAGACAAGAGACACCCTTGGACAGGATACTAGTGTCCCCTATATCAATCAAATGAATTGGTTGGGTTACATGGTTCCTAAGGTCCATTCAACACATAAAATGGCCTATTTTAAGAGGCCTCTGAGGCCAAGGATCTAAGTCAATAGTAGGGTACTTGCCTAGCATGTGCAAGGTGCTGGGTTCAATCCCCAAAGCCACTAAAACATTTCATACAATGAATGGCACTTCTTTTTGTTTTAGACTTTTTTCCTTTGGTAATTAAATGTATGTATACAATGTCTCTTCAAATTCATGCCCAACACCCACCTTGTTCCCCTTGATTCCCCTATGCACACTGGATTCTATTTTCAAAGTGAATTTGTTGGGGCTAAAAAGATGATTCATTGGGTAAGAGCGATGAAAGGATCTGAATTCAGATCCCAGAAACCATGTTTAAAAAAATAGGGTGGGGGCTGAAGAGATGGCTCAGCAGTTCAGAACGCTTGCTGCTCTTCCAGAGAACACAAGTTTGGTTCCTAGCACCCAAGTTGGGCAGCTCACAACCACTTAGAAGTCTAGTTCCAGGCAATCCAACACACTCTGCTGGACTCCTCAGTCACCCACATAGGAATGACTAACACAGACATACACATAATTGCATTTTTAAAGGAGAGGTTGATTTTGCAATACTGTTATTAGAAAACTAATGTCAGGCAATCTTTCTACTCCTAAATATAAAGCTAAGCATATGCATTTATCTCCACTTACAAACCCACAATATATGGCAGTAAGGGGAGAAGAGAAAGTATAAACCCAGTGATAAAAACAGCCAGCTGCAGCAGCAAGATTTTGTGTGCTTCTGAAGCTTGGAAAGGCTCAGGAATTCTGAAGGCATACTGCTTCTGCCCCTGCACTTTGACAGCTACATGATGTTGGGGTAGGCCACTTGCTGACTCGGCTGCAATCTCAGGGGGGAAGCCAAGTGTGAGTACTATGAGACACAGACGCTAATGGCTGAAATGGGTCCAAGGAACTGGGAATTCCAGGAAAGGCAGGTTACGAGATCTGTCTTTAAATCCTTGTGTAATTTGACTTCTAAAAATAGCTACATGTGTCATTTTGATTTTTTTTAAGAAATACTTTTCTTTTTAGACAGGATTTAACTCTTTAGCCCAGGCTTGCCTGAAATAATTTTCTGTGAGTGTTTTGCCTTCCTGTATGTCTGCACCACATGTGTGCCTAGTGTCCAAGAAAGCCAGCAGAGGGCATTGAATTCTCTGAAACTGGAATTCCAGATGGTTGTGAGCTGGTTTGAATGAAAATGTCCCACATAGGCTCATAGGGAATGGTACTATTATGAGGTGTGGCCTTATTGGAATTGGTATGGGCTTGTTGGACGAAATGTGTCACTGGGGTGGGCTGTGAGGTTTCAAATGCTCAAGCTAAGCCCAGTGTCTCTCTCTTCCTGCTACCTTTGGATCCTGCTGTTGTTTTTTACTCTTTTGGAAGGCCTACCACCCAGTTCCCCAAAAAAATCACACAGAGAGGCTTATTCTTAATTATGAATGCCTGGCCTTAGCTTGGCTTGTTTCTTGCCAGCTTTTCTTAAATTAACTTGTCTGTCTTTTGACTCTGGGCTTTTTCTTTTCTTTTCCTCTATACCGTTCTTTATTACTCCGTTGCTGGTTATGTAGCTGGGTGGCTAACCCCTGATGTCCTCCTCCTTCCTTCTCATTCCTTGATCTTTTCTTCTCCCAGATTTCTCCTTCTATGTATTCTCTCTGCCTGCCAGCCCCACCTATCCTTTCTCCTGCCTTGCTATTGGCCGTTCAGTTCTTTATTAGACCATCAGGTGTTTTAGACAGGCACAGTAACACAGTTTCACAGAGTTAAACAAATGCAACATAAACAAAAGTAACACACCTTAAAATAATATTCTACAACAGGATCTAGATATAGAACTCTCAGCTCCTTCTCCAGCACCGTGTCTGCCTGCAAACCACCATACTTTCCATCATGATGATAATAGACTAAACCTCTGAATTGTAAGCCAGCCCCAGTTAAATTCATTCCTTTTAAAGAGTTGCTGTGGTCATGTTACCTCTTCACGGCAATAAAAAAAACCCTAAGTAAGACATGTAGCTAGAATAGGAGGAAAGCCAGTTCCAAGGCAACCTGCCTTACACAGGGAAACCCTGTTTAAAAAAAGGTTGGGGGAGAGGGGGCCGGAGATGTAGCTCAGTTGGTAGAATACTTACCTAGCAAGTGTGAAGTTCTAGGTTTGATACCCAGCATCAAACAAGCAGGGTGTGGTGGCACATGCCTGTATCCCTGAATTCAGGAGGTGGAGGCAAGAAGATCAGAAGTTCAAGGTGATCCTTGACTACATAGCAAATTCTATTCCAATCTGTCCCACAGGAGAGCCTGTTCAATGTATTGTTTGCAAATTTAAAAAATCCCCCAGCATTCAGAAGGCAGAAACAAGCAGATCTCTTGTGAGTTCCAGGTCAGCCTAGTCTACATAGTGATTTCAAGGACAGTCAGAGCTACATAGAGAGACCCTTTCTCAGAAAAAAAAAAGAGAGAAAAAGAAAAAGAGAAACCAACTTTTCAAAAACATAAATTAAACAAATAAAAGAAGACTATGTCCAGAGAAATAGTTCAGTTGCAAACGTGAGGACCTGGACTTAATACCCAGAATCCACATTAAAAAGCTGGGCATAAACTGGATATGCCCAGTTTAATTCTAGCACTCAGGAGGCAGAGGCAGGCAGATCTCTAAGAGTTCAAGGCCAGTGTAGTCTACAGAGTGAGTTCCAACCAGCTGGAGTTACATAATAAGGCCCTGTCTCCAAAAAAAAAAAAAGAAAGAAAGAAAGAGAGAGAGAGAGAGAGAGAGAGAGAGAGAGAGAGAGAGAGAGAGAGAAAGAAAGAAAGAAAGAAAGAAAGAAAGAAAGAAAGAAAGAAAGAAAGAAAGAAAGAAAGAAAGAAAGAAAGAAAGAAAGAAAGAAAGAAAGAAAAAGCTGGACATGATGGCATATTCTTTTAACCCCAGCATGGAAATGAAGACAGAAGGATCCCTGAGGCTCACTGGCCAGCAGCCTAGTCTGCTTGCCAGCTTCAAGTACATGAGAGAACCTGTCTCAAATACCAAAGTGAATGTTGCCTGGGGAATGACACCTGAGGTTGAATTCTAGACTCGACATGAATGTGCACCTCCCCCTTCCCTACACACACACACCACACACACACCACACCACACACACACACACCACACACACACACCACACCACACACACACACACCTTACACACACACACCACACACACACACCTCACACACACACACACACACACACACCAAAAAAACCCACTATTACAGTTGGGGAAGTAAAAAGTAAAATTGTTGAATGTCTCCAAATGCTAGTAAGGTAATTTAAATGGGAAAGTGAAATGTATCGAACATTTAATGTAGCTTTTCTACTCCTAGAAAAAGTACCACTTCAGTTATAAAATAAACTGCAAAGTAGCCATTAGGCCTATCCCAGTATGGCGATTTGAGCAAGTGTTGACTCATCCATAGCATTGTATGCAAATATTTTATGTGATGGACTCCACACCCACCATCGTCAAAAATACAAGTCTAAAGATAGCAAAAGTTACTGAGTGGGCCAATGAGATGGCTCAGAAGATAAAGGCACCTGCCACCAAGCCTGACACCCCGAGTTCAATTATCAGGACCCACACAGTAGGAGGAGAGAACAGCCTTCTCAAATTGTCTTCTGCCCTCCACAAGCACACCGGAACACAAACTACACACGATGTAGGTAATTTTTTTTTTTTTTTTTTTTTTTGTTTTTCGAGACAGGGTTTCCCTGTGTAGCTTTGCGCCTTTCCTGGAACTCACTTGGCAG
This sequence comes from Peromyscus leucopus, assembly GCF_004664715.2. Taxonomy (NCBI): domain Eukaryota; kingdom Metazoa; phylum Chordata; class Mammalia; order Rodentia; family Cricetidae; genus Peromyscus; species Peromyscus leucopus. The sequence goes on from NC_051083.1 coordinate 31,192,031, forward strand.
GCTGGCCTTGAACTCACAGAGATCCGCCTGCCTCTGCCTCCCGAGTGCTGAGATTAAAGGCGTGCGCCACCACTGCCCGGCAATGTAGGTAATTTTTAAAGTTACTCAGTATATGAAATGATAATGTTTCATATTCTGCTGATGAGAATACAGAGATACTGGAGGTCTTTAAATGGAAAGTTGACTATGTACCTCTCTTGAACCAACAGTTCCTCTCTCAGGAAATATAAAACACTATAATCACCTAAGAAAATAACTACTTAGTAAAGTTAAAGACAAATCTGTTAGTGGCAGGTACACTCAATGGCATGTGTAGCCGTGCTCATAACAGTGGTGTTCTAATGACCTCAGTCTGCATTCAGACCCCAAAGCCCATCGCCAGTACAATGGAATCATAATTACCCTGTGACTCCTCCATGGGATGTCAAAAGTATGAGCAAACAGCAGCATACAGTGATGGGAATGAGCTGCAGAATCTCGTAAATATAATGTTAGGCAGAGCGAGGCATGGTGGAGCATGGCTAGAATCCTAGGACTCAGTAGGCTGAGGCAGGAGGATTGCCTCAAATTGAAGGCCACCCTGAGGTACATAATTCTAGGCCAACAGGAATTACAGAAAGACCATCTAAACATTTACACACAGTGTTGTTTGGTTTGATTTTTTTAAGACAGTCCAATATAGCCCAATCTGGACTCAAAAATTCTTTGTAGCCCAGGCTGTCTTCAAACTTGTGATCCTCCTGCCTATGTCTCCCAAGGGCTGGGACTTCATGCATATACCACTAAAGCCCCATTTTTAAAAAATGGTGCTTGGAGTGGTGGCACATCTGTGTGAGTTCAAGGCCAGCCTGGTCTACAAGTGAGTTCCAAGACAGAGCCACATTGACCCTTTCTCAACAGACACAGAGAGAGAGAGAGAGAGAGAGAGAGAGAGAGAGAGAGAGAGAGAGAGAGAGAGAGAGAGAGAGAGAGAGAGATAAGTAGGACTTGAAAAGAGAATGACATCACATACACAAACTTCAAACACAGGCAAAACTAAGCTGTGTAGTTAGTAAACTCTAAGTGAAATAGCAACTGTAAAAAAAAGGGGGGGCATTCAGAATGATACCAGGTAGTACACATCTGCAATCCCAGCAACTTGGGAGGCATAGGTGAGAGGGTTACAAGTTCAAAGGCAGCCTGGGCTACATAGGAAGTTCAAAATCAACCAGGACAACTTAGCCAGACTATCTAAAACTAAGAGTATTTGCTTTAGCAGCACATATACTAAACTAAAAATTGGAACAATACAGCGAATATTGGCATGGCCCCTGCACAAAGGTAACACACAAATTCATGAAGCAATCCATATTTTTTAAAGTAAGATTTTTATTTTTATTTATATGTGTCTCTATGATATGGTGCCGGGAACTGAACTCGGGTCCTCTGCAAGAGCAACAATTGTTCTTCACCACTGCACCATCTCTCCAGCCCCTAAAAATACATTTTTAAAAGGGGTCTGGGGATTGCCCTGAGGTCAATTCCCAGTACCACTTTTTTTTTCTTTTTTGAGTCAGGGTCTGACTTTGTAGCCCTAGTGGAACTTGCTGTGTACATCAGACCTGCGTCTGCCTCCCGTGTTATGCTCTCAAAAGGGCATGGCTCTTTTCAAAATTATATAGTATATGTTTAGAAAAAAAGGGGGTTCTGTATTATATAGAATTAGGAAATCAGGTTGAGAAGTTAATAGCTATCTAAAATAAGGAAAACAATGCCTGCCACTGTTTATAACAGCCCCAGCTCGAACTTGTCTCCTATCCCAGAAACCTTTGGCCAAACTCAAATGATCTATAGGACCCGAGGGGTTGGGACTATTCAAAGAACTCTGGAAACAACTGGCAGGTAGCTTCTCCTCCAGGCCCACTGAGGGTGAAGAGAAACTGACAAGATGCTTGCAGCACACTTTCCAGCCAAATGTCCACATCATACATTAAAGGAAACCTACAGCTTTTAATTTACAACTCAATTGATTATGTAAATGGAGAGCTGAGTCATTGCCTTTCCTATTAAAGCTACTGCTCCATGGTATGGCTGAGCCTGGCCTACCAGGGAAAGGCCCAATACAGAAAATAATTAGAGTGTGACTTCTTTAAAATTTATTATTTTTATTTTATGTACGTTGGTGTTTTGCCATGGATATTGGGTCCTCTAGAACTGGAATTACAGACAGTTGTGAGCTGCCATGTGGGTACTGGGAATTGAACTCAGGTCCTCTGGAAGAGCAGTCAGTGCTCTTAACCCCTGAGCCATCTATCTCTTCAGCCCCAGAGTGTGACTTTTTTAAGACAAGGTCTCTTAGTAGCCCTGGCTGCCCTGGACTCACTATGTAGACCAAACTCAGAGATCTGCCTTGCCTCTGCCTCCCAAGTGCTATGATGAAAGGCCTGTGCCTCCCTGGTACTGATTTGAGATAAACAATTTGATTGAGTGCTTAAGATGGTAGGGCTGTGGATGTAGCGCGATGGCCAAATTGGTGCCAAACCTGCAGAGAGCACTAGGTGTAAACTCCAGCAACAAGATAAAACTCTAGGCCCCTCATCCCAGCACTCAGAAAGCTAAAGCAGGAAGTGTGCTTCACATTTACATATATTAATTAATATTCATGAGGCTGGTAAGAGCACCCTCTGCTCTTGCAGAGGACCTGGGTTCTGTTCCCAGCACCCACATGGCAGCTCACAATCATCTGTCACTCCAACTCCAGGAGATCTAATGACACCTCTTCTGACCTCTATGGGTTCCTGAATTCACTCAAGAACATACATGTAAAATTAAGTATTTTTTTTTAAATCTGTGTGTATATATGGGTGAACAAGTGCCATGGCACATGTTTGGAGGTCTGGATATCTTGTATACACATAAAATTAAAAACAAAAACAATCTGGGCAGTGGTGGTACATGCCTTTAATCCCAGCATTCAGGAGGCAGAGGCAGGCGGATCTCTGTGAGTTTGAGGCCAGCCTGGTCTTCAGAGTGAGCTCCAGGAAAGGCGCAAAGCTACACAGAGAAACCCTGTCTTGAAAAACCAAAATAAATAAACAAAACACTAGAACCTCAGTTCCTCAGCATGGCTTAAAAAAAAAAAAAAGCAAGCCTTGGACACCCTGATAGCAATGTTAACAGCAATTATGCCTTTTATAAACATTTTTCTATATTTTCAGAAATGTCTGCATTTGCTAGGGATGTAGCTCAGTGGTAGAGTCCTTGCCTGCCCAGCATGAGCAAGGTCCTATGTTTAATAACTAGTACAAGGAAAAGGAGGGTAAAGGTTCAGTTTCATCCAGGTATAGTGACTCAGGCCTATAATGCCAGCACCCTGGAGACAGATGCAGAAGGAATGCATCTGGCTAGCCTGGTCTACATAGGGAGTTCCAGGCTAGGGCTGCATGATGAAACCCCATCGCAAAACAAACACACGGGGTGAGGTGGGGTGCTGATGTGGTATACACACCTTTTATCCCAGCGCTCGGGAGGCAGGGGCAGGCAGGTCTCTGAGAGTTTGAGGCCAGCCTGGGCTACAGAGTTCCAGGTACAGGGAGACCTTGTCTCAAAAAGAAAAGAAAGAAATGCTGGGGGCTGATAGGATGATTTAGTGGGTAAAGATGTTTGCTGGCAAGCCTGAAGATCTGAATTCAATCCCTGGGATGCATATGGCAGAAGAAGAAAATTGACTTTCCAAGTTATCTTGTCCTCTGACCTCTACATTTGTGCTATGGCACCCAAATGTCCCCATATATACGCATGAACAAAATAACGTAAGTGTAATAAAAATATTTATACTGATCTTTGTGCATGTCCATAATCCCACAAGCAGGGGTTGAGGCAGGAGGATGGGTACAACTTCCAGCCCATGCCCCCCCACCAGACACACACAACTACATAATGAAAATCTGTACCCTGGACCTAGGTGGTTCAGCTAAGTGGGGTAGAGAAGTTACAGTAGAATGCGTTCTTGTCTTCCCTAGTCTAAGGTCTTCCTCTCTATTTCCCAAGCCACCTAGAAAACAGAGCCTATGATGAGGCGAGTATGCTCAAAACACATATGAAACCCCCACAGAACTAAAAACAAAAGAACGACAAACTAACACAAGAGCTTCAAAAGAGGAAGAAAAGAAAAGCAGAGCCTAGGAGCTAGAGAGCTCCTCAGTGTTTAGGAGAGCTTGCTGTGCAAGCATAAGGACCCACATTTGGATCCCAGCATCCACGTAACAAGCCCAGTACTGTCTCTCGTAGCCACAGCACTGTAGGGTGACAGAGAGAGGAGGATTGCTGGGACTTGCTGGCTGCCAGCCAAGCCAAAAGCACTACTAGCTCCAGATTCAGAAAGAGATCTGCCTCAAAGGAATAAGGCAGATGGAGATTAAAAAAAAAACGATACTTGATGTCCTCATGCAAATCTCTAGAATGCACACACAAACAAACTACACCGCCCCCTCTCACACACACACTTGGGGCTGGAGATATTCTTGCTGCTCTTGCAGAGTTCAGTCCCTAGCTCCCATGTCTGACAACTCACCACCACCTGTAACTCTAGCTCTATGTGATCAGACATCTTCTGGCTCCACAAAACACTGCATTCTCACATGCACACACACAGAGCTTAATCCTTGGGACCCACTGGGCAGAAGGAGAGGACCAACTCCAGCAAATCCTCCTCTGACCGCCACATGCACACCATAGCATGTGTGTCTACACCTATGTATGTACACATACACTACACTACAATAAACATGTAACTAAATACTGGTATTTTATTTGGGAGGTTTAAAAGCCATGGTATAGGAATGAGAAGATGCATTTGGTTCAGGGACATGCAAGGTGACACATTTCCCAGCTGGCCACTGCCTCATGAGTAGCCTTGAAGAGGCAGGCATATTCACCAGCTACTTGGGCTCTCTCTCTACAGGCTGTTGTTTGGCGGGGGAGGGGAGACAGTGCCATGTAATGCCTCATGAGAAGGAGAGAAAGCAGAATTTCTCAGCCTGGCTCTCTGACTCCCATCTGTCATTTATCAAGTTGTTACCTGTGAGTATTAGCTTTCCCACAAGGCTTGGTTGCTGTGGCTACATGGGATGCCAGACCCTATGTCCTGTGGCAGGGAGGAAGTCTGGTGGGAAGAGACAAACTCTGGACATGTGGACAGTTAATGCCAGGGACACTCTGATGGCACATATGTCCTAAATAGTTCAGTACTGTTTTTCTTATTTTTCCAGAAGAAATAAAGCAAGGTATTCAAAGTCCTTTTCTAAGATCATATTGGTAGCAAATGGTAACTTCCAGATTAACCTAGCTCTGAGAAATGTGGAAGCCCAGGTTAAGAATATGGATTTTTATGGAGCAGGATTTGAATCTGGGGAGTGACAACAGGTAAGAGGTTTTTTAAGAAAGCCCTCTGTCTCTGTTCTCTGTAGCACAAATCCTAATTTGTCTTATTAATAAAAACCTGGAGTCAGATATCAGGGTGAAAGCTGAAAGATCAGAGAAGCAGAGCAACCAGCCACTAGTTCTTACCTCTATGAAGTCCTCAGCCAAAAAGAACAGTGAGTTCCTGTCACCTCCTACTTTATATTCCTCTCTGCACAGCCATATCACTTCCTGTATCCACTTCCCTAGTGCTGGGATTAAAGGCAGGAGATCCCAAGCACTGGGATCAAAGGTGTGTGCCACCACTGCCTGGCTCTGCTTCTCTTTTAGACTGGATCAATCATGTGTAGCCCAGGGTGGCCTTGAACTCAGAGATCTGCCTCTGCCTCCGGAGTGCTAGGATTGAAAGTGTGCCAGCAAGTGAGGGAGGAGGAGGAGGAGGAGGTTGCAGGGCCAGGCTCGGCGGCGACAGTGGCGGCCTGAGCCCCTCGTCTCCGCTCGCCGGCAGCTCGCCCCATCCCCTCAGCTAACAATGAAGAGGAGAACCGACCCAGAATGCACTGCCCCCCTCAAGAAACAGAAGCGAATTGGGGAATTTGCCCGGCACCTCAGCTCCACATCTAATGATGAACCTCTCTCCTCTGTCAATCATGCAGCAAAAGCATCTACTACAAGCCTCAGTGGATCTGACAGCGAGACTGAGGGGAAGCAGCCCGACTCTGATAGTATCGAAGATGCCTTCAAAGCGGATTCCCTGGTGGAGGGAACGTCTTCTCGCTATTCCATGTACAATAGTGTTTCTCAGAAACTCATGGCCAAGATGGGCTTCAGGGAAGGGGAAGGATTGGGTAAATACAGCCAGGGTCGGAAGGACATCGTGGAGACCTCCAATCAGAAAGGCCGACGTGGTTTGGGTCTGACACTGCAGGGCTTTGATCGGGAGCTGAATGTGGATTGGCGGGATGAGCCAGAGCCCAGTGCCTGTGAGCAGGTGTCGTGGTTTCCAGAATGTACTACTGAAATTCCTGACTCTCGGGAGATGAGTGACTGGATGGTTGTGGGAAAGAGAAAGATGGCGATTGAAGATGAAACAGAGTTCTGTGGGGAAGAGCTGCTGCACAGTGTGCTGAGATGTAAGAGTGTGTTTGACATCCTGGATGGGGAGGAGATGAGGCGAGCCCGCACCAGAGCCAATCCCTAGGAGATGATCCGAGGAGTCTTCTTCCTTAACAGGGCAGCAATGAAGATGGCTAACATGGATTTTGTGTTTGATCGTATGTTCACAAACCCCCTGGACTCTCGTGGGAAGCCACTGGTGAAGGACCGGGACATTGACCTTCTGTACTTTGCTGATGTCTGCGCAGGACCGGGCGGCTTCTCTGAGTACGTGCTGTGGAGGAAGAAGTGGCATGCGAAGGGCTTTGGGATGACTCTGAAGGGCCCCAACGACTTCAAGCTGGAGGACTTCTACTCGGCCTCCAGTGAGCTCTTTGAGCCCTACTATGGTGAGGGCGGGGTCGATGGAGATGGAGATATCACCCGCCCAGAAAACATCAATGCATTTCGGAATTTTGTCCTGGAAAACACAGATCGCAAGGGTGTCCACTTTCTCATGGCAGATGGGGGCTTCTCTGTGGAGGGGCAGGAAAACCTGCAGGAGATCCTCAGCAAGCAGCTGCTGCTCTGTCAGTTCCTGATGGCGCTGTCTGTTGTCCGCACAGGGGGCCACTTCATCTGCAAAACCTTTGACCTCTTCACACCCTTCAGCGTGGGGCTCATCTACCTGCTGTACTGCTGCTTTGAACGAGTGTGTCTCTTCAAGCCCATCACCAGCCAGCCTGCCAACTCAGAGCGGTATGTGGTGTGCAAAGGTCTGAAGGTGGGTATAGACGACGTGCGGGAGTACCTCTTCTCTGTGAATATTAAGCTCAATCAGCTGAGAAACACTGAGTCCGATGTCAACCTGGTAGTTCCCTTGTCGGTGATCAAAGGAGACCATGAATTCAATGACTACATGATACGGTCTAACGAGAGCCACTGCAGCCTGCAGATCAAAGCTCTGGCCAAAATCCATGCCTTTGTACAAGACACCACCCTGAGGGAGCCTAGGCAGGCAGAGATCCGGAAAGAATGCCTCCGACTGTGGGAGATTCCAGACCGGGCTCGAGTTGCTCCTTCTTCTTCAGACCCCAAATTCAAGTTTTTGGAGCTAATCAAGGACACCGACATCAGCATCTTCAGCTACAAGCCCACAATGCTCACTGCCAAAACCCTGGAGAAGATCCGTCCTGTGCTGGACTATCGTTGTATGGTGTCTGGCAGCGAGCAGAAATTCCTCCTGGGCCTGGGGAAGTCCCAGATCTACACATGGGATGGCCGCTGCTCAGACCGCTGGGTGAAGCTGGACTTGAAGACAGAGCTGCCCCGGGACACACTGCTCTGTGTGGAAATTGTGCATGAGCTGAAAGGGGAGGGGAAGGCGCAGCGGAAGATCAGGGCAATCCACATCCTCGATGTGCTGGTGCTGAATGGCAGCGATGTCAGAGAGCAGCACTTCAACCAGAGAATTCAGCTGGCTGAGAAATTTGTGAAAGCAGTTTCCAAGCCCAGTCGACCTGACATGAATCCTATCAGGGTGAAGGAGGTGTACAGGCTGGAGGAGATGGAGAAGATCTTTGTCAGGTTAGAGATGAAGCTCATCAAAGGCTCCGGCGGCACTCCAAAGCTCAGCTACACAGGACGGGACGACCGGCACTTTGTACCCACAGGCCTCTACATTGTCAGGACTATGAACGAGCCATGGACCATGGCCTTAAGCAAGAGCTTCAAGAAGAAGTTCTTCTACAACAAGAAAACCCAGAGCTCTACCTTTGAACTCCCTGCAGATTCCATTGCCCCATTTCATACCTGCTACTACAGCCGGCTCTTCTGGGAGTGGGGAGATGGCTTCCATATGCGTGACTCCCAGAAGCCTCAGGATCCAGACAAGCTGTCCAAGGAGGACGTCCTTTCTTTCATCCAGAGTCACAATCCTGGAGGATCTTAGGATCTCCACCTCATCAATGTCCTGTCGTTCTCAAGGCAGGGCCGGTGTCTGGTTCCTTCTGCCTCTTGGAAAGGAACTGGGTGGGAATGTTCTCCCTGGTCCTGAGGGAGATGGACTCCTCTCCATTCCCAAGTAGCTCAAGCAGGGTCTTTAGAGGACATATCCTTGTGGAACTCTGCTACCTGAGAACTGACACCATCAGGAGGCAGCCTGAAAGCAGCTGCTGGGGGCAGGTCAGTGCCTCACCATTCCCGCTGGAATTTGTAGACTCTGTTTTCTGAGTTCCAGTCTGCCTCTGAGGGCAGTCAGGCCGTCTTTCCCAACCCTTACCAGGCCAGCTAAGCAAGGAGGCCACCATCATGCCTGGCCAAGAGCAGCTGTTGTACAAATCAAGAGTTTTATTTCTTGTTTCTTTTTGCCACTCCCTTCCTGGAGTTCATCCTGGCAGACTGAGAAGGAGTGAGGGCCCAGCATCCCTGACACACCAGAGTCTCGGGTACTGGGTGTGACTGTGACTGTCTCTGAGTTGTAGGGCTGTCATGGGTCTGCCTATTGTGTTCTAAACACGGGGCAGCACTGAAGAGCTGCTCTTTCCCTCTCAGCAGTAACAAAAGAATCCCCTCCAGGGTGGGTGGGGCACCAGCCCTCAGGCAGGTCAGGCCACCTGAAGCTCTTGGCAGAGCCTTGAGCTAGTGGTAGCTCTGCCCCTCCTGTCCACTAAGAGGTACATACAATGTGTTCACTCCACTTCCTCTGTCTCTTTAAGAGGGAGGAAGGGCAGCAGCTTTGGGTTTGGGGAGGGTACCTGTGGTTGTTTTTAATGGGAGGTACCTCAAGAGATTTTCATGCAGGTCCTGAGGGCCCTATGCCAGCACCAGGCTGGTTTCCATGGAGATAGGGCATTGAGGCACCCGTGAGGCTGGAATTGACTCCACTGTAGGAGGTCCATTCTGACAGCCTCTACCCCTAAGCCAGCAGCAACAGTGCTAGGATGCCATATTTCCACCCAGTTCTGGGCCTATCAGTGTGTCTTGCAGAATCTTGGATCATTAAACATATTTTTATTGCTTGTGAAAAAAAAAAAAAGAAAGTGTGCCAGCATTGTCTGGTCTCTATGGCTAACTAGTGGCTGGCTTTGCCCTCTGATCTTCAGGCAAGCTTTATTTGTTAGAGTATACACAAAATATCACCCACAGTTCTCCATCTTCTCAGCTGGCTAAATATCAGAAGTGGTTGGTCCCTGAGAGGCAGGACACTGGAGACAGCACTTAGGAGGAATCTCTGATGGAGTTGAGAGCTTCATTTGAGCTTTATCATGCCTTCCTAATTTTCCCGGATCCATCTAACTCTAACCCCTTCTCCTACCAAAGAGGTGAACTGGTCCTGAGGCAGCAGGATCTTGGGGTTGTGAAAAGGAGTGACTCAATGCTCTTGACCAGGAGCAGGAGGACCATCCGTCTGTCTACTGTTGACCTGAGGACCATCTGTCTGTCCACTGTTGGCTTGAGATTGTAGGGATCCAGGTACCTGCTGCTGTGTCTTCTGGTGTTGCAGGAAATAGGGATACAATCCCATGGAATATAGGCTACACTCATGACATCTATGTGGTTAACATCCAATATGTGACCACATATGTTGTTCAGACATGTCAGATGGAGAAAAGACTTCACAGTCTTGCCAAAAGCATTTGTAGTACTTCTCACCAGTAGACTGGAGTTGGGGTGTCAGAGGTTGGGGGGCTTGGTATCAGCTTCCCTACAGTTGTCATACTGGCACGTGTGTTCCTTTTAAACTGTGGGTGTTTCTCTTTGGACCCTGGAGTTCTCTATATTCCATGGAGCTGTTATAGGCTGCTTAGGTAAGAAGGTGACTTTCTGGCAGTCTGATGGGCTGACAAGTGAGTCTTGAGATTTTAAAGTCTGAAATACCTGGACTCAAGGTCGCTGGGATCCATCATCTGACCCATACAGGGGGACACAGCCTGAGTCTCAGAGAAAGGCATGCCTAGTACAGGTAACATTCCATGTGTCAAAGAGGTTTTGGTGGGAAACAGTGTTTGGAAACCGGAACCAGACACTGTTGGTGCATTTGTGGAAGACATCAGTGAGATTCCACTAGAAGCTAGGAAGAGCAGGCCACTGCTTCTAAAAGATGAAAGAGTATCCAAGATTGGCATCGACCTCTCATTATCCAGGGGGTGCTGGTACACAGCCTGCTGCTGGCAGCAGCTTCCTGCTCTATGTTGATTGGCAGTCAATGGAATATTGGACTGTGGGGTTCCACATCCACTTCAGACCAGAGGAAAGGCTGTTAATGCTGTCCCAGGCATGTGCTCCCATACCACAACCAAATAAAAGGTTACTAGATCACTAGGGTATAGTAACACTCAGAATGCGGAGGCAGGAAGATATGGATTCTAAGCCTAGCCTAGGCTTCATATCAAGACCCTGTCAAAACAAAAGCTGTTTATCTAGTCCAGTGGTGGAGTGCTTATCTAGTATGCATAAAGCTCAAAGTTCAATTCATAGAACAAAAAAGAAAAAAAGGAAGAGGTGGAGGAAAGAAACAAGGTAGATCATTATATCTTGCTAGGCATGGTGGGAGACACCTGTAACTTCAGCACTGGGAAAGTAGAGGCAGGAAAATTAGATGTCATGGTCATCCTTTACTACATAGCTGAGTTTGAGGTCAGCTTTGGCTACATGAAATCCTGTCTCCAAACAAAAAAAAAATGAACTATAAACAAGTCTCTTCGTATGAAATAGTGACAAGTAGCAATACAAATGTAGTACACAGACATACATGCAGGTAAAATACCTATACACACATTGTGGCGCACGCCTTTAATCCCAGCACTAGGAGGCAGAGGCAGGCGGATCTCTGTGAGTTCAAGGCCAAGCCTGGTCCACAGAGTGAGTTCCAGGAAAGGCGCAAAGCTACACAGAGAAACCTTGTCTCAAAAACAAACAAACAAACAAACAAACCTATACACATAAAAAAACTGAAAATTAAAAAATAAAAATAGTAGCCTTTACATAGGAGTGTGAGGAATGATGTGTGGAGCAAGCAGACTGATTTGTTTAAGTACTTTTTTGAAAAGTAGACAATCTGGGTCTGAAGGGATAGCTCAGTGGTTAAGAGCAACTGTTCCTCTTGAAGAGGACCTAGGTTCAGTTCCCAACACCCACATCAAGCAGCTCAAAACCACCTGTAATTCCAGTTCCAGAGGATCTGATGCCTCCTTCTCACATCTATCAGCATTATATGTTACATGGAACACATACAAACAGACACACACACACACACACACAGATATAAAATTTTAAAAAGAAAATTGTGTAAACTAGCTCAACACTATTTTGTACATTTTCTAGTGCTGGAGATCAAAACCATGGCCTTGTACGTGCTTGGCAAATGCTCTATTTCTAAGCTATATCCTCAGTCCAACATAAGTATCAAAAAGCAAAGACTCTGGCCATCACAATAAAGATCAAGAAACAGAATGGTAGACTAGGAATGTAGATTAGTTGATAGAATGTTTGCCTAAAATTCAGGAAACCCTGGGTTCCATCTACAGCATATATATTCAGGTTGTGGTGGAACATGTCTGTAATCCCAATACTTGGAAAGTAGGAGCAGGAAAATCCAAAGTTCAAGGCTGTTCTTGGCCACATAGTAAGTTACAAGCTAGCCTGGGATATCTGAGACTCTGTCTGCCTTGTCCTAATTTGGTTCTCTATGACTGTGATAAAAACTCTGATTAAAAGCAATCTAAGATTCAATGCAATCCCCATCAAAATCCCAGCACAATTCTTCACAGACTTGGAAAGAAAAATACTCAACTTCATATGGAAAAACAAAAGACCCAGGATAGCTAAAAGAATCCTATACGATAAAGCAACCCTTGGAGGCATCACCATCCCGGACCTCAAACTCTACTATAGAGCTATAGTAATAAAAACAGCTTGGTACTGGTATAAAAACCGACATACAGACCAATGGAATCGAATTGAAGACCCTGACATTAATCCATGCACATATGAACACCTGGTTTTTGACAAAGGCGCCAAAACTATACAATGGAACAAAGAAAGTATCTTCAACAAATGGTGCTGGCATAACTGGATATCAATATGTAAAAGATTACAAATAGATCCATATCTGTCACCATGCACAAAACTCAAGTCCAAGTGGATCAAAGACCTAAACATAAATCCAGTTACACTAAACTTAATAGAAAAGAAAATAGGAAGCACTCTTGAACGCATTGGCACCGGAGACCATTTCCTAAATAAAACACCGACAGCACAGACCCTGAGCACAACCATTAATAAATGGGACCTCTCGAAACTGAGAAGCTTTTGCAGGGCAAAAGACAGTCAATAAGACAAAAAGACAGCCAACAGATTGGGAAAAGATCTTCACCAACCCCACATCTGATAGAGGATTGATCTCCACAATATATAAAGAACTCAAGAAACTAGACATCAAAGCACTGAACAGTCCAATTAAAAAATGGGCTGAAGAGCTAAACAGAGAATTCACAAAACAAGAACTACAAATGGCTGAAAGACATTTAAAGAAATGCTCAACATCCTTAATCATCAGAGAAATGCAAATCAAAACGACTCTGAGATACCACCTTACACCTGTTAGAATGGCTACAATCAAAAACACCAATGACAACCAATGTTGGAGAGGATGTGGAGCAAAGGGAACACTCCTCCACTGTTGGTGGGAATGTAAACTTGTACAACCACTGTGGAAATCAGTATGGCGATTTCTCAGAAAATTAGGAATCGAACTACCTCAAGACCCAGCCATCCCACTTTTGGGCATCTACCCAAGGAATGCTGATTTATACCATAAAGATACATGCTCAGCTATGTTCATAGCAGCACTATTTGTAATAGCCAGAACCTGGAAACAACCTAGATGCCCATCAACGGAAGAATGGATGAAAAAAATGTGGTACATATACACAATGGAGTACTACTACTCAGCAGAGAAAAACAATGAAAGCATGAAATTTGCAGGCAAATGGATGGAACTAGAAAAAATCATCCTGAGTGAGGTAACCCAAACCCAGAAAGACAGTTATGGTATGTACTCACTCATTGGTGGATTCTAGATATAAAATAAAGAACAATCAGACCACAACCCATAGAACCATAGAGGCTATATATATAGCATGGAGGTCCCTAGGACGACTGTGGCATATAATAAATTTCAGTTTTACTCAATTATTGAAAAAAATAGCCAAATGAATGGAAACACATGAACTATGAACCAAAGGCTGAGGGGCTCCCAGCTGGATCCAGCCCTCTGAATAGGTGAGACAGTTGATTGGCTTGATCAGTTTGGGAGGCATCTAGGCAGTGGGACCAAGTCCTGTGCTCATTGCATGAGTTGGCTGTCTGAAACCTGGAACTTATGCAGGGACACTTGGCTTAGTCTGGGAGGAAGGGACTGGACCTCCCTGGACTGAGTCTACCAAGTTGATCACAGTCCTCGGGGGAGGACTTGTCCTGGAGGAGGTGGGAATGGGGGGGGGTGGGCTGGGGGTAAGGGGAGGGAGTGGGAGGGAGGAGAATAGGGGAACCCATGGCTGATATGTAGAACTGAATGATACTGTAAAATAAAAAATATATATCACAAAAAAAATAAATAAAAAAAGATCAAAAAAATAAAATCTTTAAAGAGACAATAAAAGTAATATAAAAAATAAGCCACATTAAAAAAGCAATCTAGAGGAGGAAAGGGTTTATTTGGCTCACAGGTTACAGGCCATCATTGAGGGCAGCCAAGGTAGGAACTCAGGGCAGGATCTTGAAGCAGAAACCAATGGAGGAATGCAGCTGTCTTAGTTAGGGTTATTATTGCTGTGAAGAAACATCCTAACTAAAAGCACCTCGGGGAGGAAAGGGTTTATTCACTCACAGTCCCGTATAACCATCCATCATCAAAAACAGTGAGGGCAGGAAGTCATGAAGAGCAGGAACCTGGAGACAGGAGCTGATGCAGAGGCCATGGAGGGGTGCTGCTTACTTGTTTGCTCCCTATGGCCTGATCAGCCTGTTTTCTTATAAAACACAGGACCGTCAGCCCAGGGATGACCCCACCTGCAGTGGGCTGGGCCCTCCCCCACCAATCATGAATCAAGAAAATGCCCTACAGCTGGATCATATACAGGCATTTTCTCAATTAAGGCTCCCTCCTCTCTGATGACTTTAGCTTGTGTCAAGTTGACATAGAACTATCCAGTACAACTGGTCCCTTGCCAACTTGACACACAAACACCACCTTTTAATTAAAACCTTTCCTTTTTCATTTATCCCCAAGATGGAATGCTAACATTAATATCACAATATAAAATATAAATAACTTTAAAAGTTCCACGGTCCTTACAAATTCAAACACATTAAAAGTTCAATCTCTTTGAAATAGCCAGTCTCTTTAAAAAAAAAATCCAAAATCTCTTTCAAAAGTTCAAAGTCTCTCAACTGTGGGCTCCTGTAAAAATTAAAATTAAGTTAAATACTTTCTTCAAGAGGAAAGAACCAGGAAAAAACCAAATGCCAACAGTGCAAATAACTCAATGTCCAATTGCCTGAAATTCACTCACAATCTTGTGGGCTCCTCCACGGGCCTTGGGTCACTTCTCCAGCTCCGCCCTCTGCAGCACACACCACTTGTCTTCTAGGCTCCAGCTGGCTCCACGCCACTGCTGCTGCTGCTCTTGGTGGTCATTCCGCAGCACGGGCCTCTCTAAAGCCACTGGGGTCTTCTGCTGCAACTGGGCTCACTTTCACCAATCGCCTCTCACAGGCTCTCCTCATGGTGCCAAGCCTCAACTTCTCTTCACGACCCCTTCACACCTTCAAAACCAGTGCCATCTACCAAGTTCAGCCACCAGGACAAGGTACAGCCTTGGCCATGTCTGTAACACAGCTTCTGTATGCTGACTCTCTGGAAGTACTTCCCAGAAGGCTTCACCTCAATGATGCTGCTCTCTTCTAATTTGTCAGCTCCAGCTGACCAGCATCAAGTATCCCAGCAAAGCCATGGTTTACACTTCAGTAGTTCTGGTAAGTTGTCAGTCACCGCTGATTCTTCAGCTCCAGATCAGCAGAACTACAGGTTCTTCACACAAAATTCCCGGGAAAGCCTTTGCTTCCCTCTGAAACTTGATAAGCCAGGCCTCCATCATCTGCACTGCTCTCAACATTCTTATCTTCCAAGCTCCTACAGAACAGCCCACTGAGCTCTCTCAACACTCAATGGCTTTTGTAGCTCAAAGTTCCAAAGTCCTAGCCAGGCGGGCGGTGGCACACGCCTTTAATCCCAGCACTCGGGAGGCAGAGGCAGGCGGATCTCTGTGAGTTCGAGGCCAGCCTGGTCTCCAAAGCAAGTTCCAGGAAAGGTGCAAAGCTACACAGAGAAACCCTGCCTCAAAAAACAAACAAACAAAAAAAATCCTCCCATAAACACAATGATGAGGTCTATCACAGCAATACCCCACTATCCTGGTACCAATTTGACATAAAACGAGCCAGTACAGCAGCTTACCCGGACTATCTGCCCACAATGACACCATCCACAGTGGGCTAGACCCTCCCACATCAATTAGCAATTAAGAAAATATCTTACCCACAGGCCCAGAAGCCAACCTAATGGAGACAATTCTTCAACTCAAGGGTCCCTCCTCTTTAGGTGTGTCAAGTTAAACAACTAAAGCTAGGCCTTAAAGAAAGAAAGGGTATTGGGTTGTCTCGACCAACCTTGATGCAGAAGGAGGAGCTTGGTCCTACCTCAACTTGATGTGCCATGCTTCGTTGACTCCCATGGGAGGCCTGCCCCTTTCTGAATGGAGATGGAGGAGGAGTGAATGGGGAGGGTGTAAAAAGGAAGGGGAAGGAGGGAATGGGAGGAGATGAGGGAGAGGAAACTGTGGTCACTATGTAAAGTAAATGAAAAAAATTTAAAAAAGAAAAGGTAAAGGAAGAGAGTTGGGGAAATGGCTCAGTGGGTAGAACCTTTGCTGTTTGATGTTCAAGCAAGTGGACCTGAGTTCAAATCCCCAGCAAGGCATAGCCATACCCCCCCCCACACGCACACACTGTCTTTTTACCTCCACATATTTGCTGTGGCATACACATGGCCATACTCACACATACAACATGTCATACAGACACTTGAACACACATACACATATTAATAAATATAAATAAAATTAAAGGGGTTGTTTAAGTGACTCAGCAGGCTTAGGGAAGTTGCTGCTAAGCCTAATGACCTGAGTTAATCCCTGGACTCACATGGTGGAAAGGGAGAACTCCAAGTTGTCCTCTGACCTCCATGTGTGCCATTGTTGTAGAATACTATTTTAAGATGTGTTACATTTGTTTATGCTGTGGAACATTTGTTTAATGATGCAAAAAAATGTGCTGCATTCTTTTATATTGCATTTGTTTAACTCTGTGAGGCTGTGTTACTGTGCCTGTCTAAAACACCTGATGGTCTAATAAAGAGCTGAACGGCCAATATCGAGGCAAGAGAAAGGATGGGTGGGGCTGGCAGGATAGAGAATAAGAAGCAAGATCAAGGAATGAGAGAGGAAGGGGGAGGACTTCAGGGGCCAGCCACACAGCCAGACATGGAGTAAGAAAGAAAGAAAAGGTATACAGGAATAGAGAAAGAAAAAAACCCAGAGGCAAAAGATAGATGGGGATAATTTAAATTAAGAAAAGCTAGCTAGAAAGAAGCCAAGCTAAGGGCAGGCATTTATAAGAATAGCATAAGCCTCCATGTGTGATTTATTTGGGAGCTGGGTGGCAGACCCCCCAAAGAGCAAAAACAACCAACAACATGCCCCATGGCATGTATATGTCCACATGTATACACACACACAAAGCAACACAGTAAAATAAGTGTGTGCACCACCACATTACACCTGCCCTAAAACAGTTTTTAATAAGTAAAATTAAATTTAAAAAATGAATCAGAAATGGAGGAAGACACCTAGCCTTTGTATGAGCATACACAACATTCCCCACATAAAAGAAATTCCTAATCACCCCCAGAATCCCCTGGACAGCTGTACCCATCATTGTTTTTTGTCTCTCAACAAAGACTATCCTAATTTCTATGGCCCTCACTTCCTCATGTTTTAATTTCCCCCCTCTATTTCTATTTTATATGTACAGGTATTTTACCTGCGGGCCTGTATGTTATGCATCATGCCTATAGAAGGCTGGAAGGAGGCCTTGGATCCCCTGGGACTGGAGTTAGACAGTTGTGAGCCACCATGTGGGCACTGGAAATTGAACTCAGAGCCTCTGGAAGAGCAGCCAGTGCTCTTAACCACTGAGCCACCTCTCCAGCCCCTTCCTGGCACTTCTTTATAATTTATGTAAGTTTAGAGTTGCCCTTTTGTGTGTTCATGTGCATTTGGAGGCCAGAGGTCAATGTCAAGTGTCTTCCTCAGTCCCTCTCCTTCTTATAGAGAAGAATGCTTGAACTCACAAGCGATTCATCTGCCCCTGCCTCCTGAGTGTTGTGATTAAGGCCAGGTACCCAACCTTACCTTATTTATTGAGGCAGAGTATCTCATTGAACCTGGAGCTTACCAAATGAGCTAGGCTGCCAATGAGCTACAGGGATGGGCCTATCCCACCTCCCGCCCCCTGCCCAAGTGTTGGGGTTACAGATGAGCCATCTCCCCAGTTCTAGACTTGTCTATTTTTTTAAATGTCATTTTATTCATTGGTTGTCTTCAATTTTCCCCTCTGCTTTGTTTGCACTTGTGGGGGGGGGACAGGGAAGATGACTCAGCTGGAAGAGTTCCTGCCTACCATGCACAAAACCCAGGGTTTGATCCCTACCTTTAAGGAAACTGGGCATGGTGATGTTTTCCTGCAATCCCAGCACTCAGGAGGTGAAGCCAGGAGAATCAGAAGCCCAAAGTCATCCTTGGTTGCTGTATTAGTGAGGGTTTCTCTAGACCAGTGTTTCTCAACCTTCCTAATGCTGCGACCCTTTAATACAGTTCCTCAAGTTGTGGTGACTCCCAACCATAACAATTCTTTTCATTGATACTTCCTAATTGTAATTTTGCTACTGTTATAAGTCATAATGTAAATGTTTTTGGAGATAGAGGTTTGCCAAAGGGGTGACAACCCACAGGTTGAGAGCCACTGCTCTAGAGCAACAGAACTGATAGAATGAATCTATATTGGGAGTGGGGCTGGAGGGATGGTTCAGTGGTTAAGAGCATTTGGTACTCTTCCAGAGGCCCTAGATTTGACTCCCAGAACCCACATGGGGACTCATAACCATCCCTAACTCCAATCCCAGGGCATCTGACACGTGGTGCACAGATACACATGCAGACAAAACACCTATACCCATAAGATAAATATTTTTTTAAATGGGGGTGGGTGTTGGATTGACTTCCATACTATGGTCTGGGTAGTTCAACAGTAGCTGTCTTCCCACTCAAGAGACAGTCTGCTGCCTTAGCGCTTCCACTCTGGTGCTGAAGAAGAGCCACTGGTCTTCAGTGAATATTGGAAGGCCAAAGAAGCCAAGTTCCAATGACAGGAGAGGATGGCGGCAGCAGAGACAGAAGCAGGAACAGGACAGAGGATCTTGCCAGCAAGACATGAACAGGTTAGCTGAACTCACCAGTAAAAATGCCAACAGGACAGACAAACTGGCCAGCATGACAAGAGGCGAGTAGGCAAAAGATAGAAAGCATTTTCTCTGCCTCAGACCACGTTATATCTGGGCTGCTGTTGGAAGGGACTCTCCACATTTAGGGTGGGTCTTTCCGTGTCAATTAAGCGAATCAAGAAAATCCCTTCCAGGTGTGCCTAGAGTTGCCCTCATGGATGGTTCTAGATCTTGTTAAACTGATCATCAATATTAACCATCACAGCTACATTGTGAACTTGAAGCCAGCCTGGGATACATAACACCTGGGATACATGAGACACTGTCTAAAAAAAAACAAAACAAGGTAACAACTGGGTTAACATGAGACCTAGTCTCAAAAGGAGGAGGAGGAGGGTTGGGGGAGAAGGAGAAGAAGAAGGAGGAGGAGGAGGAGGAGGAGGAGGAGGAGGAGAAAGAAAGGAAGGAAGGAAGGAAGGAAGGAAGGAAGGAAGGAAGGAAGGAAAGAAGGAAGGAAGGAAAGAAGGAAGGAAGGAAGGAAGGAAGGAAGGAAGGAAGAAAGAAAGAAAGAAAGAAAGAAAGAAAGAAAGAAAGAAAGAAATTATAAATTTAGGGGGGAAACCTTATATATGGAAGAAATTGATCCCTCTTGTAGACCTTGCAGCAGCTTTCATGTAGAAATTGCTAGGTATATACTCAAAATGCAGTTCAATGAATAATTCTACCAGTGGTGTTTCCTGCAAACTGACAGCGGGAGGCCAAGCCTTGTTCCAGCTCAAAATTTTTTGGCTTTAGGTTTTTCTTTCTCTACTGGTATGTATTCATTATACATACTCATGAATTTCATAATGAAAGCAGGCATAGTGTTTCATGCCTGTAATCTTGGCACATGGGAGGCTGAGCAGGAGGCTTGCCATGACTTTGAGGCTGGCCTGAACTATGTAATGAGTTCCAGATCAGCCTGACCTAGAGAGTAAGGCCTTGTCTCAAAAGAAAATGAAGTGGGTGGGGAATGGCATAATTATTTTATAATTCCAATTTTTTAATTATATTTTATAGCCAGGTGATAGTGGCACACGCCTTGAATCCCAGCACTTGGGAGGCAGAGGCAGGCAGATCTCTGAGTTTGAGGCCAGCTTGGTCTACAGAGTGAGTTCCAGAACAGCCAGGACTGTTGCACAGAGAAACACTGTCTTGAAAAAACATATATATATATCAAAAAGAAAATGAAAACAATCAGGCCAAGATGGCTCAGTGGGTGAAGGTGCTCGTTGCCAACCCTGATGGCCTGAGTCTAGCCCCTGGCACCCACATACATGTTGGAGGGAGAGAACCAGCTCCTGAAAGTTTTTTTCTGACCTCCACACACGTGCTCCCCACCTACAAATAAAAAAATAACTGTAATAAAAAACTACAAACGGGCTGGCGAGATGGCTCAGTGATTAAGAGCACTGGCTGTTCTTCCAGAGGATCCAAATTCAATTTCCATCACCCACATGGCAGCTCATAATGTCTGTAACTCTAGTTTCAGGGGATCCAACAACTTCACATAGACATATACGTGTAGGCAAAACACTAATGCACATGAAATAAAAAAAACTATGAACAATACATTTTCATTCAACTCTGTTATGTATTTTGATCATCTTCATCCCTCTGTTTTTTCTTTCCCTTCCTCTCCCATGATTTCTGTAACTTTTCTCAGAGACCCCTGCTTCTACTTTCATGTCACAAATATATAAATGGTCATATACACACACATAATACATACAAGCATATGTGTATGTTATATAATATGCTGAGGATGATGATTCATACCTGTAATCTTAGCTTTCAGGAGGCTAAGTGGATCTCTGAAAGTTTGAGAACAGCCTGGGCTACATAGTAAGTTAAATACATAAATAAAATCTAGGACCCGCATATAGGAGAAAACACAAGATATCTGTTTGGGTCTGTTTTATTTCAGTTAAGATGCCAATTTCCAGTTCTATCCATTTTTCTGCAAACAGCATATTTTCATTCTTTCATTTTAAATGGCTGAGTGACTCTCTATTGTGTGCACATGATTGCTGGGACCCAAACACAGGTGGTGGCTGTTTCTCTTCAGGAGACAGAAAATGCTTGCAGGTTTCCCACCCACAGGAACCAGGGGTCTTTTGATGTTCAAATTTATTTGTTTATGGGGGGAGGGGTGCAACATTGTGATGTCCCTTTTCTAAATGATTAGAACGGTAAATTCTACAATAAAAATACATGTTCATGCATATGTTCTATTTGTAAAGGACAAAATGTAACGATGCAAAGTGTTAATAATGGCTATGTCTTTCGATAAGCTTATAGGTGATTATTTCTTACTGTGTCTGCAATCCTTTTACTTATTATAGTTTCATAATAGGAAACAGCAATAAATCACTTTCATGACAGAGCAAAACAAGTAGAAAAGAGAAAATAATGATAGCAGAAACACATTGGTGACTATAAGCCAAAATTAGCCCCAATGAATGAAGGAGGAAAAAAATCTTATCGGGAAAGCAAAGAGAGATGGAGAGAGCTGGGCTTAATAATATTAGAGATTAGAAAATGTCACAGTTGCTGCTGGCTGCTTCTCCAGTATCAACAATGTTATATCTGTATATCTGAAAAACATTATGCTAAGTGAAAGAAACCAGACACAAAAGGTCACATATTGCATGATTCCATTTCTATGAAATATTCAGACTCTGTAAATCCATAGAGACAGAATGCAGATTGGTGGTTGCCAGGGACTGGGGGGGAGGGGGAGTGGAAGAAACTGCTTAATGGATTTTTATTTTAGAATGATGGAAATGTTTTGGGACTAGTCAGAGGTGGTAGTGACATAAATTCTGAATATACTAAAGGCGTTGAATTGTTCCCTAAAAATGGTTAATTTTATATTATATAAATTTCACCTCAATAAATTAAAAAATGATTATGAGTCTTGATATGTAAGTACATAAAATATATACATATATACTTTATATATAAACACTCTAGATGTTATAGAGACAATAAGATAAATTTGAAAATGGACTAAATAGTCAGTATTACTAAGGAATTATTTTAACAGCGTTGATGATGACATTGTATGTCCCTCTGTCATTTGGGCCACCCAGAGCTCTTCTCTGAGATATCTGCCTAGGTTATCACATGATCCCAGCCACTAAAGCCTGAGCTGAGGGCCTCTAGGACACCCTGGAAAGAAACCATAAATGCTGGCTGATTCTGGTCCTTAAGATTTTTTTGTTCTAATCCAAGACAGAGTTTCACTTTGCAGATGAGTCTGGCCTTGCCTGGAACTCACTACGCCGCAGCCCAAGCTGCCCTGGAACATTCAATCCTCTTGCCTTAGCCTCTCAAGAACTGGGATTTGGGGTATATGCCACTATAATGGGATCCCAACAGCTTCAAAGCCAGCAGCTTCCACGTGCTACTCTGTAAAGTCAGGGTTGGAATTCCGATCTAACTGTCTTCTTTGGTGGCTTTCCCCAGAGAAGCTGTGACATCAGGAGACACTAGAGAGGAATGGGAAGGCAGGAAGAGGGCAAGGGGCTCCTTTCTGGGTTTTGTAACCATATGGGCAATGTTGTCACCTGGCTTTGTGGGGGGGTTGATTGCCATTCACAGCTTTCCCCAGGACGAAGGTTCTGATGCCTCTAGGGACCCAATAATAACAACACCTTGTCCAGAGAGATCTGGGTCTCAAACACACAAGGTTCTTCTCTAAGTTTGTCAGTCCAACCCTGCTTCTCCCTCCCCAATGCTAGAGATTGAACTAAAGATTCTGAACATGCTAAACAAACACACTACCACTGAGATATACTTCAGCCCCCAAACTTACCAGGTTTGTTGTTGTTGTTGTTGTTGTTTGAGACAGGGTTTCTCCGTGTAGTTTTGGTTCCTGTCCTGGATCTAATCTGTAGACCAGGCTGGCCTCGAACTCACAGAGATTCGCCTGCCTCTGCCTCCCGAGTGCTGGGATTAAAGGCATGCGCCACCACTGCCGGGCCAAATTACCAGTTTTAATTACTCCACCCTCTTGTTTTCTCCTACAGGTCTATGGATAATAGTTGTTTCTATAAATTTCTACACATGAGCTAATTATTCTTTTTATTTGTTTCTTTGCTTTGAGTTTTGAGACAGAGTATCAATATATAGATCAAGTTGGCCTAAAATGTGTGGCATCCCACCTGTCTTTGCTTCCTGAGTGCTGGGATAATAGACATGTGTTGCCACCCAGAGCTGTATAAAGTGATTTTCATTAAAACCTAAGTCTATTAGGAGTTCATGGTTTTCTTTCCCATTTTTTTAATGCAGCTCAGGCTGGCCTTGAACTTCTGATCCTCCTTCCTCCATCTTCCAAGTGCTGGGATTACAGGCATACTACCCTTTCCCCCTCTTTTTTCTTTTCTCTCCTCCCCAAATCCCCCTTTCAAGACAAGATCTCCTTATATAAACCAGACTCATTTTGAATTCAAGCCAATCCTGCCTAAGTATCCTGAGTACTAGAATTACAGGCCAGGTGACAGGTTATTATTATTACATATTGTTGTGAAATATTATTTTAAGATATGTTACATTTGTTTATGCTGTGGAACATTTGTTTTAATGTTGCAAAGATGTGTTGTATTCTTGTTTTTTTGTTTGTTTGTTTTGTTTTTGGGTTTTGTTTTTTTTTTAATTTTCTGGAGCTGAGGATTGAACCCAGGGCCTTGTGCTTGCTAGGGAAGCGCTCTACCACTGAGCTAAATACCCCACCCCTTGTTGTATTCTTTTATGTTGCATTTGTTTAGCTCTGTGAAGCTGTTACTTTGCCTGTCTAAAACACCTAATTTGTCTAATAAAGAGCTGAATGGTCAATAGCAAGGGAGGAGAAAGGATAGGAGGGGCTGGCAGGCAGAGAGAATAAATAGAAGGAAAAAAAGAGGGACTGGGAAGCAAGAGAGATTAAGGAGCTAGAAAAGAAGGGGCCAGCCACGCAGCCACACAGCCAGCCACAGAGTAAGAGTGAAAGTAAGATACACAGAAGTAAAAAAAGGAAAGAGCCCAGAGGCAAAAGGTAGACAGGAGGGCTGGAGAGATGGATGGCTCAGAGGTTAAGAGCACTGGCTGCTCTTCCAGGGGTCCTGAGTTCAATTCCCAGCAACCACATGGTGGCTCACAACCATCTGTAATGAGATCCGGTGCCCACTTCTGACCTGTAGGCATACACGCAGGCAGAACACTGTACTAAATAAATAAATCTTTTTTTTAAGTAGGCAGGATAATTTAAGAAAACCTGACAAAAAAAAAAAAAACACCCAAGCAAAGGCTGGGCATTCATAAGTAAGAATAAGCCTCCGTGTGTATTTATTTGGGAGCTGGGTGGTGGGCCCTCCTAAGAGCAAAGAGAAAAAAAAAAAGTAAAAGAGCAACCAACATCAGCATGTAATGTGTGTGTGTGTGTGTGTGTGTGTGTGTGTGTGTGTGTGTGTGTTTATAAGGGTACTTGTGCCACTGAGCTTGATGGAGCTGGTATTTGCCCTCCACCATGTGGGTCCTAGTGATTGAACTCAGGTTGTCAGGCTTGGTGGCAAGCTCCTTTACTTTGAGCCGTCTTGCCAGCTCCTGAGAAGAGTTTTAAAAATATTTCTTCCTAGAGCTGGCACTTTTTTTTTTTTTTTTTTTTTTTTTTTTCGAGACAGGGTTTCCCTGTGTAGCTTTGCGCCTTTTCCTGGAACTAACTCGGTAACCCAGGCTGGCCTCGATCTCACAGAGATCCACCTGCCTCTGCCTCCTGAGTGCTGGGATTACAGGTGTGCGCCACCACCGCCCGGCTTGGAGCTGGCACTCTTAATGTCTACCAATCTAGTAGTATATTCCAAAGCCTGCTATCAATATACTCGGATGATCTGAGTATAAAATATGATAATTTCCTAAATATTTCTGCTAGAAATGTGGACATCTGTAGTAAATGCTGAAATTGGCCGAATTCCTATAGGAACTAAAATCAGGGTTGGCCAATAAAGATGGTATTGGGTAATAAAGTTAAACAATAAGCTCTTTGTTCTTTTTTTTAAAAAACCTTTTTTGTTGTTTTGTTTTGTTTTGTTTTGTTTTGTTTTGTTTTGTTTTGTTTTCGAGACAGGGTTTCTCTGTGTAGCCCTGGCTGTCCTGGATCTCACTCTGTAGCCCAGGCTGGCCTCGAACTGACAGAGATCTGCCTGGCTCTGCTTCCTGAGTGCTGGGATTAAAGGCGTGCGCCACCACCACCCAGCACTCTTGGTTCTATGAAAAGAGAAATACTTCATTTCACTACCTAGCACCCTAATAAATATGTAACAAACATAAACTTGAGCTTGATGAAATAATATTCGCAGCTACTTTAGAAGTAATAGTTTTTCTATTCTGAAAATACCCAGAGGTGGATATGTGAAACTAGCGTGCTTACTTGAACTCCCACTGAGACCTTTCAACACCATTGAAATAGCACATTAAACCTCTCTTCCACCACAGGAAACAATCCTCAAGAGGTTACTGTGCAATACCTCCATTTTATAAATTATGTTATTGCTTTTTGTATATTTGTCTGCCCAGTGCTGTTCCGGGCTCTCCTTATTCTGTTTATTTTTGGGTTTTTTTGTTTGTTTGTTTGTTCTTTTTTAAAATTGGACTTATTTAGCATTATTTTACTAGTGCGTGTTTAAGTGCCGGTGGGCATGCACCACTCTGCACATATGGTGGTCAGAGGACAACTTTTAGAAGTCAATTCAGTCATTCCATCATGGGTCCCAGGGAGAGAATTTAGGTCCCCTGGGTGACATAGCAAGCCCTTTTACCTGCTGAGCTATCTTATTGTCTGTTTTTTGTTTTTTTGGGGGGGATTTGTTTGTTTTTGTTTTGAAAGGCAATCTTTCATAGGTCAGGTTGGTCTTGAATTTGAGATATAGAAAAAGATGACCTTGACCTCTGATTCTTCTGCCTCCAACTTCCTCCCAACCCCCAATGCTAGGATTGCAGGTAGGCACCATCATGCCTGGTTTGGGAACTCCTTATTCTTAATCCACGCATAACCAGTGTTCAGATGTGAGAGGTTCTCAGTGAATGTTCAATTGGTGAAAGAAAATCCATTGCTGCTGCAAATCTCATTCTACGGTGACCTTAGTCCTATGGCTGCCTGAGGGCCTCACAGTGATACAGAGGTACATCACTACCAGAAAGAATCCAAGAAGTAACAGGAAAAGTTTATCACCTTGAGGAACTGATGTTGTGGCCTTCATCTGAACAGGTTTAGAAAACACATTATCAGTGAATTCTATTGACTCAGAGGATCTCTCTCTCTCTCTCTCTCTCTCTCTCTCTCTCTCTCTCTCTCTCTCTCTTGTCTCCCTCCCTCATGTGTGTGAGGGGTGTGTACAGGCACACATACATGTGTATATGTGCTTGTAGACCTTGGAGTGCCATTCCTCCTCAGGCATCATCTTATGCTTTGAGTCAGGGTCTCTCACTAAAACCTGGGATTCAATGATATATTCACTGATAGTGCTTGGCTGAGCTGCCTGAGCAGCAAGCTCCAGGGATTCACCGGCCTCTTTGTCCTATCACTGGGTTTGTAGACATGTGCTATAAAGCCTGGGTCTATTTATTTACTTAGATGTAATTTATATGCATGAGTGTTTTGCCTGGTACCACATGAGTGCCTGGTGCCCTTGGAGGTCAGAAGAGAGCATCAGATCTGGAGCTGGAATAATGGATGGCTGTGAGCTGGAAACCCAACCCAAGTCCTCTGCAACAGCAGCAAATGCTTTTAGTAGATAAGGCAGCTCTCCAGCCCAAGCCTGGCTGTTCATGTGGCTGCCAGGGATCAAACTCGGGTCCTTGTGTTTGCATTGCAAGCACTTTGTCAACTGAGCTATGTCTTCAGTGCCTCCTTCCCTCCCTTTCTTCCTCCTCTTCCTCCTCCTCCTCCTTCTGTTTTGAGACAGGGTCTTACTTTGAAGACCAGACTGCCCTCAAACTTTGGGCAATGCTCTTGCTTCTGCCTCCAGAGTGCTAGGATTAAAAGCATGAATCACCATACCCGGTTACAGGGGGTCTCCCCCTCCCCCATCCCTTTTTTTTTTCTCAGTAAGTATGTGGTGAGCACATTCTCTGTGCCTGGCATTTTGTGGGCATTGAGAACACACACATCCTGTGGCCCATGCTTGTCCTCACTACCATAGAACGTCCCGAATTTGTAACAGGAGCACTTATGACACTGCCTGGGACTGGGGCTTCCTGGAGGGGAAATTCAAGTTACTCCTTTCCTCCAGGCAGATACACATTACCCAAGCTCTCAGGCCTGACACAAAAAGTAAACAAACAAACAAAAACAGTTCCATATTAGCCACAGACTAGGAATAGTATATATAATATATATCTGTGGTCAAACCTACACAGCTAGTCTGATGCAATTTCATGAGAAGTTCAAAACTAGGTAAGTATGGTGATGCCTGCCTTTAACACCAGTGCATGGAAGGCAGAGGCAAGTTGATCTCTAAGTTTGAGACAAGCCTGGTCTATATATCTAGTTCCAGGACTGTATAGTGCAAGCCTGTCTTTAAAAAGAAAAGAATTTTTTTTAAAAAAGAAAAAAATCCCAAATGATAAGTGTACGTTTTTTAATGTGTACTTTAAGTGTGTGCGTATGTGTCTGTATGTTAGTATGTGCATGTGCATCCAGATGCCCTTGGAGGCCAAAAGAGGGTTTCTGATGCCCTGGATCTGCAGCCACAGGTAGTTGTGAGTCATCACCACCATGATGTGGGTGCTAGGAACCTAACCACTCTTAACTGCTGAGCCATCTCTCCAGCTC
This sequence comes from Peromyscus leucopus, assembly GCF_004664715.2. NCBI lineage: Eukaryota > Metazoa > Chordata > Mammalia > Rodentia > Cricetidae > Peromyscus > Peromyscus leucopus. The sequence goes on from NC_051083.1 coordinate 31,219,999, forward strand.
CCCCGAGAAGAAAAACAAAACAACAAGGTCCTCAGAATAAATAGACCAGCGTATCAAGGTCATAGCTCCAGCCCTCAGTGACCTTAGAGAGAATGCCTGTAACCAAGAGGAGCCATGGTTCCTGTGGCCTTTACCCTATTGTCAAGCAAATTTACAGGCACAATGCTTAAAAGAAATACTTCCTGAAGGAAAGGTGAAAGCAATGTAGACAAAAATGGAGTACCTCTAAAAGACTTGGAAATAAGCTAGGTGTGGTGGCACACACCTTTAATTCCAGTATTCAGTAGGCGGAGGCAGGTGGATCTCTGTGAGTTCAAGGCCAGCCTGGTCTACAATGGGCGTTCCAGGATAGCCAGGGCTACACAGAGAAACCCTGTCTCAAAACAAACAAACTAACAAAAATGATTTAGAAATAAAGACTTGAAGCAATATTTTAGCCTGCAATTTGAGCTCTCAGTAGACTAGATTAGCAGTCCAAGGCCACTTTAGCTATGTAAGTGAAAAAAGAGGCCATGAATTTGAAGGAGAGTGAATGGCAAGGGGTATATGGGAGGGTTTGGAGGGAGGAAAGAGAAGGAAAAATTGTGTAATTATAATTGCAAGGGGATGGAAAAATGGTTCAGCAGTTAAGAGCACTGGTTGCTCTTCCAGAGAACCCAGGTTCAATTCCCAATACCCACAACTGTCTGTAACTCCACTTCCAAAGGATCTGATACCCTCACACAGACAGACAGGCAAAACACTAATGCACATGAAATGAAAAAAAATATAATCTCAAAAATAAAAAAGGAGCTGGGTGGCACACACTTCTAATGCCATCATTTAGGAGGCAGAAGCAGGTGGATCTCTGTGAGTTTAAGACCAGTTTGGTCTACATAGTGAGTTCTGGAACAGCCAGGGCTACATAGAGAAACCTTGTCTCAAATAAAAACCAAAACAAACAAAAACTCAAGTTGGTTTGAGTCAGGGAGGGAGGAGGTGAACCTGACAGAAGCTGTCTTTCCCTGTAGCTTTAAAGGTTACATTATCATTTCTGCTACAGTGTATTCTTTTTTCAGTGTGTATGTATGGGAGGGGTGAGGGTGTGTGTGTGTGTGTGTGTGTGTGTGTGTGTGTGTGTGTGTGTGTGTGTGTACGTACATGTGGCACGTGTGCATGTGTTTGAGACAGGGTCTCACTGTTCTAGCTCTGGTTGGCCTGGAACTTGCTATGTAGCTAGCTATGAGACCAGGCTAGCCTTGAATGCACCACCATGCCTGGCCTGGAAGTAACTGTAGCCAAGGATGAGCCTGAATCTGATTCTCCTGCCTTTCTTTACCTCCTAAATGCTGGGATATCAGGCATTTGTCACCACGCCTAGTTGGCACACTAGGTACCTAAAATAAGAAATAAAAATACTATCAAATCTTACCATTCCGGAAAAAATTAACATATTGAGGAGTAATTTTCTTTTCTTTTCCCCCCTGTTTTTTATTTTTGTTTTTTGAGACAGGGTCTCTATATAGTCCTGGCTGTCCTGGAACTCACTATGTAGACCAGGCTGGCCCGGAACTCACAGAGATCTGCCTGCCTCTGCCTCCCTAAGGCATGCCCAACTACTTGCCCAGACATTTCTTTTATTGTTTTGAGACAGAGTCAAACTATGCAGTCCTGGCTGGTCTGGAACTCACTATGTAGGCCAGACTAGCCTCAAACTCACAGAGATGTACCTGCTTCTGTCTCCTGAGTGCTGGTCTTAAAGACTTGCACCGTCATGCCAGGCTGAGGAGTATTTTTCTGACATCTGTTATAAATATATTACCATGCTGTTCTATATAAATGAGATCTTTTTACCTAAGTCAAAAAATGTTTGCAATTTTAGTAGCTACCTGTTATTCTATTGTACTGTACTTTAACTATGGTGCATGTTTGTCACCTAAAGCTATGGACAACTGCACTACTATTCTAAGTCTTACTGAGACAGTTGTCCTTTTAGAAGATAAGAGACAGTATATAGAGTCTGACTGTAGGTTCTTTGTCATCTACCATCTGTGTCTTGAACAATGCTTTTGCTTTGAAACCTGAAACGTGGGCTGAAGTGTCCAAATAATGGTACTTTCCCCAAATTAAAAAATAATAATAATAGTAATAATTAAAATTAAACATTTCCTCAATTGAACTGAGTTGTAGTGTAGTTCAGAGGTTGGTTGAATGCATGAGATCCTTGGTTTGATCACAAGCACCATAAAATAAACAAATGAAAAAAAAAAAAAGAAAACCCCAAACAAACATCAATAACAAAACCAACCAACCCTGTTTTGCCCTAAGAATTTGCTCAATTGAAGTTTACTATCACTCATGTTATTAAATTTTGGCTCCTGCTATCATTGTTTTATGATCAATTGTAGGAAAAGTATATTTCCACAGATTTTTATAACGAATTATTAAAAACAGTGTGATAGTCTGTGTCTTCTAGATGTTAGGCTACTGAAGAGCTGGTTCTGTCAGATAATAATAGGGAATATATCGGGGGAGGGGCACCTTCTCCATTATATCAAGAAAAATAACTGTTTCAGTAAACCAAGTTCACTGACATTTTTAATTAGTAAAACGTATGGTGGAGAAATCAAGAAACATTCAACATGAATTAATCTTGGACTAAGTGTGGAGAACTGTGCTGGAAGCCGGAGCAGTTCAGCTAAGGTGAACAGGCCTCTAGCCCAAAGGAACTCTGGACAGTTAAACCGTAGTGAGAACTCTGGTAGCTGAGACTGTACTTTGGGCAAATGTCCAATGTCTCAGATTCTGAGATTACACTTGCCACCTCAAAAATAACGAAGTTAGAGTTCCTTATTCACAAATCATACTCATTCAGTTCTGAAGAAGAGCAACAAAAGCAGAAACAAAAAAGTGTCTCTAGTTCTATTCTATCTCTGGAATATTTTAAAACTTTTCTTGTAGGATAATAGTGACTACCTTCCGGTACCGCGACATTGTCCCTCAGAGACTACAAGCCCCAGTAGGCTACACACGCGGAGCAACGGGTACTTTCCCCTAGAACACCCCTATCCAGATCCGTGGCTGAACGCTATGGCCGCATTGCCTTCTGGAACTTGTAGTCTACTCCCTTTTCCTGTCTGCGCAGACTCGAGCGGCCTCCGTCTGCCCTTCGGCCCTAGCAGAAGCCCAGCCCAGAATTCAACGTTCCCCACCCCCATCAAACTGCCTTCCCTCAGGAGCCAACCTCCTCCGGTCACATGGAAGACTCTCATGATGCGATTGGATGGTGTGTGAAGGGGGCGGGGCCGAAGCCCCTGTGAGGTTCCGTGCCCCTGGTCCAGCCGCTTGTTTGGCTGCTGCCGTCACCTCATGGCGACTCGGGTTGAGGAGGCAGCGCGGGGAAGAGACGGCGGCACTGAGGAGGCTACTGAGGGCGAACCGGGCGGACGGCGACGCAGTCCCAGGCGGAAGGTCAGTGGAGAGGATGCCTTCGTTGTGGTTGGGTCGCAGGGATGATTGGGTTACCTTTTTTGGGGTTTACCTCTTCAGTTACCCCCTTTTACCTTTAGCCACGGGACGAACATCCGGCCCTTTTCCCTCAGAGGAGTGACGATAGTTGGGAGCAGGTGGCGGGTGTGGGACTGAAATGGATCGGGTGGGAAAGGACGATGGTTGGGACTTGGGGGCACTCGGCGGTAGGGGGCTGCGGGAGGGCAGGGTGGACCCCGGGCAGGGAGGGAGAAGGGGTGCTAGGCAGGGGTGCTCCAGGTATGACAGCCACGTGCGGCCGTTGCTGCCCCGAGGCGTCAGGTGTTCTCTCAGCCCGTGTGGTCACTGTGTGCTGGGACTCCACTGCCCGTGGAGGCTGCGGGGTGGGTTGGGGGGGCGCTCACCCGGGTACAGGATTGCCCTTTAGGTGACGGGCAGGTGCGTAGGGCGAGCTGCAGGGTGCTCCCCGGCCTCGGAGCTGAGGCTGTTGCGCAGTAAGATAACAGCGCGGGAGCTGGGGCTGCGCTTCGCCCATTCCCCCCTTCCCCCCCCCTCGCCCTACCCCCCGCCACTGCGCGGGCGGCTACGCAGGGACGCTGCGGGGCTCCTGGGACCCACAGCCGGGGCTTGGTCTCTGGGCATCAGCGACCTGCCTTGCGGGTGAGGCTGGGGATGAGGTGGTGATGCTGGGGAAGGAGCATCATCGTCTGATAGCTGTCTCCCCATTCCTGCTCCTACCCTCTCTTTCTTTTCTTTCTTTTTAATTTGGTAAGTGGAAACTTGAGTGCCTCCTGGGCTTGGGTTTTGGTCTTTTCTTAATCTAGAAGAGCTGGACCGTTTGTTCCCCCTTGCCTTACTTGACTCATGTCAAGGAGTTTTCAGTGTCTCCCTGGATACAGGAAAATCGAGATCTCTTTCAGAATGGGAGAATTCCACTTGTTCTGGAGCTCAGTGGGTGGAGTTTTGACAATGATTGCACAACGAATAGGGTACAGGACTTTCGGGTCCCAGGAACTAAGAACTGGGGTGTATGGTACTGAAAAGGTGGAAATCCCATCCTTTTTCCTTGCAGGAGAACATACCGAAACCGCTCAACTTGTTGGACACCCTGCTTGACCACTGAGGGCTATTTAATATTACTTAATTATGTATTTGACTAATCTTAAAAGCCACTCCTGTATGAAGTTACGAAATAATATTTTTCTAATGCGATTCATGAACTTCAAAAGGGAGAACAAAGGTCTGGTTTACATTTGAGCAGTGTCAAGAATTGGCTTTTGGGGGCATGTTCCTTTTCTACCCTCACTTTTTTGTTTTTTAAGATGGATCTTCACCCTGTAGCAGGCTGACCCCAATTGACTATGTACCCCAGGCTTGCCTTGGACTTGAGACGATCCTCTTCTCTTGCCTGGGTTTCCTGAGTGCTGAGATTATAGCTGTAAGCAAATACTCTGCCCTTTGGTGCTTTTCTCTAAAGTTTAAGTATTTTCAAGTTATTCTGTCTCATAAAAGAAGGATCTACTGCTTGTAGGACTGGAAAAGAAGCTGTGGCCCAGCATTTCTTTGGGGATTCAACACTGTCACTTTGGACATTTATTCCCTGAGGGTAGGGAGCCAATCTCAGTGTTTGATTTCATAGGTTCCCCAAGGGAGAGCTCTGATAAAAAGCCACTGCAATTGAGGACATAAGTTCCCTTTTATGCCACTGGAATAAGGACAAAAAGTCACTGAATTAGGAAGTAAGGTTTAATCAACTAGTATTTTAAACTGCAAGGATAAGAGGTAATGACTCTGAGTTCAGAGCTCTGGTTAATAGCTGGATATGAATAGTCTTGTATGTTTATTGTCTTATTTTTACTTACTTTGTATTTCTTTGCTCATGCTTTTCTGGGAATCTTCCTTTTGGTTTCTTGACTATAAAATTGAATAGAAATTAACATTACTTTTTGAATTTTCAGTTCAAAATTGAGTGAACATCTTGTGTCTATAAAAATTAATTTTTAGTTGCTCGCTATGATCTTCAATTTATTGATTCAATGTTAGTAACCTGAGAAAATACTCCTTTTTTCTAACTTAATCTCTATACTTTTGTTTTTCAGGAAGCAGAAATGATGTTAAACAAATTCAGTTATTTTTAAAATACTGGAGGAATTGAAAAACATGACTTGTTATTATTTGGTTATATTGTAGGACTTGAAGTAAAGAAAACTGGAGATGGGCTCTGTTGGTTCCTGGTTCAAATCATCTGCCTAGTCACTTATTTTTCTGAGGCAGTAGTATCTAGTTTCTCCTCCCAAGTGCTATACAAGTGGCATTACTATACCTGCTTTTTAAAAAAGAGGATCTTGCTATGCTCGTCTGGTTGGCCTTGAACTCTTGGGCTTAAGTGCCTAGTCATTCTTGACTTGCTCAGTTAATTATAGCATGGTTTCATAACGATATCATTTGAATGGACTTTTGGGGTGACTTTTCTTTTCTTTTCTTTTTTGGTTTTTTGAGACAGGGTTTCTCTGTGTAGCTTTGCGCCTTTCCTAGAACTCGCTTTGTAGACCAGGCTGGCCTCGAACTCACAGAGATCCGCCTGGCTCTGCCTCCCGAGTGCTGGGATTAAAGGCGTGCGCCACCACCGCTTGGCCCGACTTTTCTCTTCTAAAGGTAACCTTACAGTGTATTTCTAGGTGTCATTTAAGGAATTGTCTTAAAACTACTGGTATTATAGGCACTAACCATATGTAGCTATCTATTTTTTTTTTAATATTAGGGATTGAGTAGTAGAGATTACAGTCAATACCTCTGGGCCCAATTTCAATTTGTTAAAGTTAAATGAAGTTTTAAAATTCTCTATTTCAAGCCGGGTGTTGGTGGCGCACGCCTTTAATCCCAGCACTCGGGAGGCAGAGCCAGGCGGATCTCTGTGAGTTCGAGGCCAGCCTGGGCTACCAAGTGAGCTCCAGGAAAGGCGCAAAGCTACACAGAGAAACCCTGTCTCGAAAAACCCAAAAAAAAAAAAATTCTCTATTTCAATTATACTAGCCAAATTTCAAGTATTCCGGTAGTTAATATGGCTATGCATATTACAGAAAATCTAGTATAGTTTCTGTGTTTTTAGTTTGTTTTGTTTCTGTTTTTCAAAGCCAAGATCTCACTGTATAGCCCATGTTAACTCATTATGTAGCCAATGCCAGCCTCAAATTTGCAGTCATCCCTTAGCCTCAGCTTTCCTAGTACTGGAATTACAGGTATAAGCCACTAAACCTGGCTCCAAGACATTATCATCATTGAGTAAAATTCTATTGGACATCATTGATCTAAGAAACTCAGTATACATTATTAAATATTATAGGCATTTTTAAAAAACAAAGAACTATTAAGTTTACTCACATTACTTCCTATTTCATAAAGTTGATCTTAAAAATATCAAGACATGGGGCTGGAGAGATGGCTTAGCGGTTAAGAGCATTGACTATTCTTCAAGAGGACCCGGGTTCAATTTCCAGCACCCACATGGCAGCTTACAACTGTCTGTAACTCCAGTTTCAGGGGATCTGAAACCAATGCAAAACACCAATGCACATTAAATAAAAATAAATAAAATTTTTAAAAAATCAAGATACTTGAGCAGTTTCTAAATATTACTAAAAAAATGGAGCAGAGCTGGGCAGTGGTAGCACACGCCTTTAATCCCAGCACTCGGGAGGCAGAGCCAGGTGGATCTCTGTGAGTTCGGGGCCAGCCTGGTCTACAAAGCGAGTTCTAGGAAAGGCACAAAGCTACACAGAGAAACCCTGTCTCAAAAAAAAAAAAAAATGGAGCAGAAAGTAGAGTTTTCATATTTCTGCTCACACATATCCTATACCCTTATTTACATGTTGCAGCAATGTGTTACAATTTGTTGCAATTGTTCAGGCCACACAGATACATTATTACTGACTAAGCCCATAGTTTACAGGGTTCAGTGATGCTATACAATGTATAAATTTTGACAAGTATATAATAACATGTCCAGAGTAGCCTGTACTCCACCTAGTCATTCTTCCCAACTGCTGGCACCAACTGATTTTCTCTTTTAGTTGGATGATATTTATTTAAGTGTTTGAGTGTCAGTCATAGTACATGTATGTTGGTCAGAAGACAACATTTACCATATGGGTGCCTAGAAATCAAACTCAGGTTGGCAGCAAGTACCTTTACCCACTGAGCCATTTTGCCAGCTTCTGGTGTGTTGTTTTTTGAGATAATATTTCACTGTGTAGCCCAGACTGGTCTCAAAATTCTGATCCTCCTACCTTAGCCTAGAGTGTTTTTTACCAAACTGATCATTTAACTGTCTCCATAGTTTTGTCTTTTCTAAAATGTCTCAATTTTTTTTAAACAAAAGTTTTACTTTTGGGAGTGTTAAAAGATGATTTATCACCATACATTATATGTGTATATGAAATTGAAAAAAAAAATGTGACTCCCAGAAAAAAAAAAGATGATTTGACTAGAGGCAGGAGAGATGCTTCAGTCATTAAGAGCACAAGTGCTCTTGTAGAGGACCAGAGTTCAATTCCTAGCACCCATATCAGGTGACTTACAATCGCCAGTAACTCCAGTTTCAGGAAACTAATGCCTTGGGGCTCCATGGACACCTGTACATACCCACGCACATACACATAATTAAAAATAAAAATCTTTAAAATTTTTGACTATTACTAAGCTTGTTTTAAGGTCTATAAACAATTTTGAAGGCTAGAAGTATATGATACTTGGATTCACCTTACCAAAACCTTACATTTATGTAGTATCCTGTCATTTTTATAGCATGTGTTTGCAAATACATTAACTCTTAGCATCACTCAGATGCTGTAAGGAAGGTTGGGCAGCTATCATTGCTTTTATTTACTGATGACACACTGCTTGGTAAGGTCAGATGATTTGCCCAAGGGATGAAGCTAATTCTGGAACCCAGTGCCCTTTCATCTATACTGTGGTAATAAGTAGTATAGTAGTGGGTAAATAGTATAGGTTTTAGAGTCAAGACTCTTGGCTTCTCTGTCACTTAATAGCTTTGTAACCCTGGGCACATATGTCAGGCTACAAGCCTCAGTTGCATCACCTGGAAAGTGGGGATGCTGCTATTAGGATTATTGTGAAGAATGAGTTGAAACGACAGTTGGCATAGTGGAAGGCATATAAAATTTTACATGGTTTGGAGGGGATAATATAGGGAAGATCAGATTCTCTTGCTTTTAGGGTGCTGTTAATTTTGTAATCCGTCTTCTAGACTTTGTATTTTCTTCCCTTCACAGAATCTCTATGATAAAGTAGTCAGGATTGGGCAAGAGTATAGTTCAGGAAGGAATCATTTAATTAATTTTCATTTTTGCCTCTATTTGCCAAGTTGAATTTCCACTTTTCTGGCAAAGATATTAATAAGTAAAGTGATCTAGTTATATTATTTTAGCTATTGGTAAGGTTTCATTAAAAACATTATTTTTAATTATGTACATGGTTGCGGGTATGTGCCTGTGAAGGTGGGTGCTTGTGGAGGCCAGAAGAGGGCATTGAATTCCCTGGAGCTGTAGTTACAAGGAGTTGTAAGCCTCCTGACGGGGTGCTGGGATCCGAACACATGTCTTCTGCAAGAGCAGCAAGTGCTCATAACTGTTGAACCATCTGTCTGGCCCCCAAGCTTTCTTTTTTTTTTTTTTTTTTAAATGGGAGTCCTACAGGAGAAACTACAATGAGAATATCTAGATACAGGCAGTGCTTCCTTTTAGTAATCTTCACATTTTCATGTTATAATGAATGCAATATTCATTTGTGTTTCTTTTCTTTCTTTCTTTTTTTTTTTTGAGACAAGGTTCTACTGTGTATCCCAGCCCAGGTTGGTCTCAAACTTGTGATCCCTCAACCTCAGCTGCCAGAATACTGGAATTGCAGTTGCACATTACCATACCCGACTGGAAGGTATCTTATATGTCATTTTGTATGTCGTTTATTAGCCTTGACTGGAGAAGTTTTATGTAGGAAACATCAAATCCACATAAAATAGAGTGTGTATTTGCTTTTGTATGACCACTTTTTCCCATTTCTAGGGATGGAACATAGTGTCTTTGTATACTAGTTAAATGCTCTACCACTGGACCCATATCTGTCAACCCCTTTTGGGGGATTCTTTACAAAGTTCATTATAATAGATTTCTTTTAAATAGGTAGTTTTCAAATTTTATATTTTTCAGAGAGTTAAATTTCAAAGGAAAGAATTTGATCAGATTTTACTTATCTCATGTACTGTTAGGTATGTTGAATGTTCACGCATTTTAATATCTGAGCTCTGCAAAGTAGGTGGTATCACTTTTTGAAAACATTCTCTTTATTTCACATATAATCTGTAATATTAACAATTCATACATTCTCATTTATATATTTTGTACTTATTCACCACCAAAACCAAAAAGCCCACAACAGAATTAGAACTGGAAAAACAATTCACTTTATATCTTCTTTTATAGTTTGTGTCCATTACCTGCATTCAGTCCGTCCTTATATCCTTATATTTAGCCTTTCTTGTTTTTGTTTCTTCATGTACATTTGTTTATGTATAATTGGCTACATTCTTCATATGAAAGAGAACATAAGGTTTTTTCTTTCTAAGATTGTGTGACCTTACTTAATATACTTTCTAAGTTCATCCATTTTCATGTTTTTTGTTTTTCAAAATAGGGTCTCACTGTATAGCTCTGGCTATCCTGGAACTTGCTATGTATACTCAGAATTCACAGAGATACATGCACTACTACACTGGACTTCCTATAAATTTTTTAACTTCATTTTTCTTTAGAGCTGGGTAACATTCCATTCTTTTATATGTACCAAATTTTCGTTATCTAGTTATCTGTTGTTTTGACTACTAGGTTGATTCCAAGTTTTTGCTATAGTGAATAAAGCAGCAGTAAATGTGGAAGGTGCAAATAATTTTCAAACTGATTTCCACAATGACAGTATTAATTTTTACCCCACAACATTAAGATTTATTCACAGTTGATCTGGGAGTGGTGTTGTATGCAGGCAGATCTCTGAGTTGGAGACCAGCCTGACTACGTAGTGTGTTCCAGGACAGCCAGAGCTGCATATTGAGACCCTGTCTCAAAAAACAAAACAAAACAAAAAAATATACTCACACTTGTGTGTGTGTGTGTGTGTGTGTGTGTGTGTGTGTGTGTGTGTGTGTATATATATATATGACAATATATTTTAGCAATTCAGTTTATTTCCTCATTGAAATTCTGATTCCACTTGCAACTACTTAAATTTTATTAGTTGTGAAAAAGGCACATAAAATGATCAGTGTTGTACTATGTTATCAAAATAATTTTTATTAGAATTTATTGGGTTTTTGTTTGTTTTGGGACAAGTTCTCTCTGTGTAGCCTTGGTCTTGGAACTCACTATGTAGACCAGGCTGGCCTCAAATTCACAGAGATCCTCCTGCCTCTGCCTCCCGAGTGCTGGGATTAGAGGCGTGTGCCTCCACCTCCCAGCTGAATTTATTGTTTTGAGTGTTAGTTTCTATGTTGCATTTCTAATATTTCTACAAAATGGCCTTTATTATTCCCTCTATGAATAATAATTACTTGTAACACATTTTCATCTATCTTCTTTATTCATAGAAAAGTCCAAGTAGAATGGTGAGAAAGATAGGCAGTAGTTTAGAAACACCTTTTCTTCTTCTGCCCCCTACCTTGGCACCTTCTCCCTTTTGTTGGGACAGGGTCCCACACTAGCCCAGGCTGTCCATAAACTCAGTATGTACCCTGGTTGATGTTAATTTGGTGGCAGTCCTGCTTTAGCTTCCCAAGTGCTGTGAGTGACTACACTCTATTAACAAGCACATTTCTCTAAGGATTGTTTGGACTGAATGTAGGCTATGTTAAAAGTGAGAATATGTGGCCAGGCGGTGGTGGCACACAGGCAGGCAGATCTCTGTTAGTTCAAGGCCAGCCTGGTCTACAGAGCTAGTTTCAGGACAGCCAAAGCTACACAAAAAGAAACCCTGTCTCAAAAAACAAACAAAAAAGTGAGAATATATGTTTTTAAAAAACACTGTGGGTCTATGGTGTGTGTGCATGTGTGCAGGTAATTTTTGCCATGACTTGAGTATGGATGCCATGGGACAGCTTGTAGAGTTGGTTCCTTTCACTTTTGTAAGTATTCCAGAGATCAAACTCAGATTGTTAGCCTTTGAGGCAAGTGCCTAACCCACTGGACAATTCTACAAGTTCCAGATATACTTTTTGTAAAATATCCTTTACTCAAATATTCTTTAAAAAATTATTTATTATTATTGGGGGGGTACGGAGGGGAGGTTGAGACAAGGTCTCACTATGTAGGCTAGCCTCAAAGTCAGAGATTCACCTGCCTCTGCCTCTTGAGTGCTGGGATTAAAGGTATACACCACCATGCCCAGCTTCATTTATTTATTTACTTATTAATTTATTTTTTTCATGTGTATCTGTGCCTGGTGCCCTCAGAGGCCAGAAGTGGGCCTTTGGAACTGGAGTTAATATTTATGAGCTGCCATGTGTGTGCTGGGAATGGAACCGGGATCCTCTGCAAAGAGTAGCCAGAGCTCTTAAACAGTTCTACTATGGAGTAGTTATGCATATTCATTATATGTGATCTTATAACTAATAGAAGGAAGGTATTGTATATCCACACTATGCAGGTAGGAAATTGAGAAGTTGACCTCCTTATGGCCACATAAACGGTGGTGAGTGATATATTTAGAGCTTGGGCTTTTGGGGCTCAACAATCATTGTCTATATTCCATGTATCTTGGGGTCTCCCCAACCTGTTTTTTGAGAATCTTATGGAGCCTAGGCTAGTGTCAACTTTGCTGCATAACAGAGGATGACCTTGAACTACTGATCCTCCTGCATACATCTCCCAGCTGCTGAGATTTCACATGTTGCCATGCTTGGTTCTGGTATTCCTTAACACATTTCTTGAGGATAAGAAGTTGGCTGGAGACACAAACAAATAAATAAAATGTAATAAAATTACCCCCCCCCTCTTTTTTAGTTTGGGAAAACAACTGCTTTTTATTTTTTTTTAAAGGAGGATCATTTGAGCCTAGCAGTTTGGCAATTTGAGCCCAACCTTTATAAGGTAGCAAGACTGTCAAGAGAGGGCAGAGTGGGAAACTGAAGGAACGTCACTTCTGTAATTACAAGACTGCCTTTTGTCTCCTCCTCTCTCACAGTGGTGCTCCTTGGTTCATTCTAAAGAAGCTAGCTATCATGTTTTAAGAGGCTGACAGAAAGACCTGTATGGCAAAAAACCAAGAAGGCCTTTGGCCAACAGCTCATGAGGAACTGAGGCCTTAATCCAATAGCCCATACAGAATTGAACCCCAGCAACAACTCTTAAGAGTAAGCTAGGAAATGAATCCTTCCCAGTCAAGGCTTCAGATCATTTCAGCCTGTGGGACCTTGTCAAGGCTCACCTAGATTGCCAAACTATGGAAATTGAGATCATAAATATTTCAAGCTACTAAAGTTTTGTGGTGGTTTGTACACAGCAGTACGTAATTGGCACAAAATCGGTTCCCTTTTAAATGAATTTTCTTTAATTTTAATTTTTTTCTTTGTAATTTATAATATGGTAAATATTATTAGGTATATCCCACAGCAACAAACGTTTCTTGGAATTCTCAATCACCTACTGCCTCCTACTCCCTAGTGCTGGGATTACAGGTGTGCTACACAATGTCTGACCCTTAGTTTTTAATTTACACCAGTGTATTCATCCAGTACTGGATGTTTGCCTTATTTATTTGTTCCTGTTTGATTAACCTTGGAGAATAGATATAGAATCTACCTGATTCTTTTTGCAAGGGTGTTCAAATTATTTTGGAGACTTACTGGTTTTTTTTTAAAGGAGAATTTAATTTTATGTGTGTGTGAGAGAGAGAGTGAGTGTGTATGTGACAGTACACATATGGAGGTCAGAGGACAACTTAAAAAGAATTGGTTCTCTTCCACCATGTGTCCCCGGGACCATCAAACTCAAGTTGTTAGGCTTGGTAACAAGTGCCCTTACCCACTGAGCCATCTCACTGGCCCTCAAATCTTATTTTGAACAGTGGCATTCTTTTGTATGGATTGTCATTATTTATTTAGCCCATCTTAAGATTGTTTCCAGATTTTTCAGGGTACAAAATAGTGGTTTGGTGAATAACCTTTTGTATTCAAGTGAGAATGCCTGGATAGTAAATCAAGCAGAATTGCTAGGTATTCAAATGTTGATAGAGATTGTTCACCTCTGCAAACCTCAGAACTACTAGTTTAGATCTTTTGATATTATACTGATTGACCTATTTGGGCACATTGGGGTTTGTTGTATTATTTTATTTATTTTTAATCTTTAAAATTTGGTAGGTAATAGCTGAGTGTAGTGCCTTTAATCCCAGAGGCAAGCAGACCCTTGCATTTGAGGCCATCCTGGTCTACAGAGCAAGTCCAGGATAGCCAGGGCTGCACAGAGAAACCCTGTCTTGAAAAACAAACAAATAGGTAGGTAAAAGATGGTACCTTATTTTAATTAGTTTTGTGGGGGCGGTGGGGTGGGGTGGGTTTTTTGTTGTTTTCTTTTTTTGTTTATTTGTTTTTTGAGATAGGGTTTCTCTGTGTGGTCCTGGCTGTCATGGAATTCACTGTGTAGACCAGGCTGGTCTTGAACTCACAGAGCTCCACCTGCCTCTGCCTAAAGGTGTGTGCCACCACTGCCCCACTGATTAGAATTTAAATTTAAAAATGAATGTATTATTGTATATGCATGTGGGACTATTAGTACATGTGTGGTGATCAGAGGAGAATTTTGGGGAGTTGGTTCTCTCCTACCATGGGTTCTAGGGATTGAACTCAAGTTATTAGGCTTATGTAGCAAGTGTTTTTATCCGCTGATAGATCGTGCAGGCCCATTTATTGGCATTTTAAAATGTATTGTGTGTGTGTGTGTGTGTGTGTGTGTGTGTGTGTGTGCGCACGCGCGCGCGCGCGCGCCTGTGTGGGTTTGTGTGCCATGTGGTTGTAGGAGCTCTTGGAGGCCAGTAGAAGATATCTCCTGGAACTGGAGTTATAGGCAATTGTGAGCCACCATGTGGGTGCTAGGAACCTCACCCAAGGCTTCTGCAAGAACAGCAAGTACTCATAACCATTGAACCATCTCTCCAGCCCAACTGACATTTGTATTCATATTTCTTTTATTATAAGTGAGGTTGAAAATGTTTTTTTCTATTGGATATCTTCAGTTCTTTAATTGTGATATATCTATTCACAAGCCCTTGAAAATTAGGGCTTCTGTGACTTTTGAGTTAGTCTGAATTTTTCAGTTACCATTTAGTGACTTTGACTCCACTCCCCAGCCGCCCACACCCATACCCCTAGTTGTTTGTGGTTTTCACTTTTCATGTTTCATTTTTGGTTTACCTGCAGGTGTAAGAATACCACTTTGTCTCCCTTCCCCCTTCCTCCCACTCCCTCCCAATATGGTTTAGGGTATGTCCTAAATCATTTGTTTTCTTTACCAATTTGAAGTAACACCATTTTTAATGTTTGTGTAATTTGTATTTGAAAATAGTGCTACATAATTAGGAACTTTCAGAAGTATTTCATGACTGAAATATAAATTAAATGTCACCTGTCATAAGTTTATATTTTGAGACATGAAGAATTTATCATTTTTTGTGTGTCCAGAAGAAGTTGACATCAGATGTCATCTGTGATTACTCTCTGAACCTTATTTATTTGTTTAGAGGTAATGTTCTCTTTGTAACTCTGGCTGTCCTGGAAGTCACTATATATACCAGGCTGGCCTCAAACTCACAAGTGTTGAGATTAAAGGTGTGTGCTATTATGACTAGCCTGAACCTAATTTTTTGAGACACGATCTCTTTTTTTTTTTTAAGATTTATTTATTTATTATGTATACAGAAGAGGGCGCCAGATCTCATTACAGATGGTTGTGAGCCACCATGTGGTTGCTGGGAATTGAACTCATGACCTCTGGAAGAGCAGTCGGTGGTCTTAACCTCTGAGCCATCTCTCCAGCCCTGAGACACGATCTCTTATTGAATCTGGAGCTCATCAATTTGACAAAGCTGTCTGGCCAGTAAGCTCAGAGATCTGCTTTTCTCTATACCCTTTACCTCTAAGGCTGGGGTTCCAGATGCTCATCCCTGTTCTTGTTTTTATGTGGATGCTGGGGATCTGAACTTGGGTCCTCATACTCATGCAGCAGGTACTTTACTGACTGAAACACCTCCCTAGTTCCTAATTTGTAATCCTTTGAATATAGGCATAAGCCAGGTGTGGTGGTGCATGATTATAGTCCCAACACATTGAAACTGAGGCAAGAGGATTGCAACAGATTTAAGACCAGCCTGGGATATATAGTGTAACCTTGTCTCAAAAGACAAAAGCTGCCAAAACAAACAGAAATTCACATAAAAAACTGTAGAGATATATATACCAAAATCTAATATACACTAGTATACAGTAATTATCATTTGATCAGTTAAAAGTAAAAACCTTTTAATTTCATTTGGTTCTTCCGTCCCAACACAGAAAGACATGCCACTGTTTAAGGAAATGTTGAGGCTGGGTGTGGTGGTGTACACTTGTAATCCCAGTACTCAGGAAGCAGGTGCAGGTTGATCTCTGAGTTTGAGGCTAGGCAGGGCTCCATAATGAGACCCTGCCCCCCAAAAGGAGACACTGAGTTGAATTATACACATTTTATTTTTGATAATATTTGGGTGGATTTTTTTTCTGGGGGGGTAGTGGTGTGGGTTTTTTTTTTTTTTTTTTTTTTTTTTTTGCCTCTGTAGAAACCAGGTAAACATATAGAGGGTGGCAGATTCCCTAGAACTGGAGTTACAGATGGTCATGAGTCTCCCCATGTGGGTGCTGAGAATGGAACTTGGGTCCTCTGGAAGAGCAGCCAGTGCTCTTAACTGCTAAGCTGTCTTTCCAGCCCCCCCTCCCCTTTTGAGAGAGAGATGTCTTGGTATACAGTTCTGGGTATCCTGGAATTAACTCTGTAGTCCAGTCTGAGCTACTCAGACTCAAAGTGATCTTGCTTCCTCAGCCTCCCAAGTGCTTGGATAGGCATAAACTACTAGGTCTAGGTGTTTTGTTTTTAACATTTATTTATTTCTCATGTGTTCGTGTGTGTGTGTGTGTGTGTGTGTGTGTGTGTGTGTGTGTGTGTGTGTGTGTAGATGTCCATATGCCGTGGCACACAAGTGGAGGTCAGAGAACAGCTTGGGGGAATTGGTTCTACCATGTGGATTCTGGAAATTGAACTCTGGTTGTCACTTGGTGGCAAGCATCTTTACCTAATCTTATCAGCCTTTCCCTGGTATTTTGAGATAGGATCTTACTATAATACATAGACCTGGTTGGCCTCAAACTTGTTACAATTGGCCTGCCTAAGCCTCCTAAGTTGTTGATTACAGATGCACACTATAATGTAGTACAAAAATAACAACCATTTTAAAATATATCTCATTTCAATATTTTATTGTGCATATATATATACACATATATTCATACATGAACACACACATATATATAGTGTGAATGTAAAAATATAGGGCATGCTGGGCAGTGGTAGTGCATGCTTTTAATCCAAGCACTCAGGAGGCAGAGGCAGGTGGATCTCTGTGATTTCAAGGCCAACCTAAGTCTACAGAGTGAGTTCTAGGATAGCCAAGGTTACACAGAGAAACCCTGTCTCAAAAAGCATGTGTGTGTGTGTGTGTGTGTGTATGTACTGTTTTTTGAATTTTTTTTTTAAATTTTGGTATTAGGATTTGAACCCAGGGCCTGGCACATGCTAAGTAAGTGCTCTACCACCAAGCTGTACCATACCTGTTTTTTTTAAGTACTATTTTCAAAGCATCTCTTTCCATTATTGTTGCTTTTTGTTTGTTTTGAATCAGGGTCTCTTTGTATAGCCCATGCTAGACTAGAATTTTTGATCTTCCTGCCTCGAAAGTGCTGAAATTGCAGATGTGTGCCACCATGATGGGTTTCTTCTTATTACTAAGTAGACTGTGGTAAGGTGGCTAGGACACAGTACAAAGGTATTTGTATAGAAGTAGATAGAGCGGGCGGTGGTGGTGCACACCTTTAATCCCAGCACTCGGGAGACAGAGGTAGGCAGATCTCTGTGAGTTCAAGGCCAGCCTGGGCTACAGAGTGAGATCCAGGAAAGGCGCAAAGCTACACAGAGAAACCCTGTCTCGGAAAAAGACTATAGTTCTGGGGCTGGAGATATGGCTCAATGGTTAAGAGCACTGACTACTCTTCCAGAGGACCAGGGTTCAATTCCTAGCACCCACATGGCAGCCCACAACAGTTTGTAACTCCAAGATCTGACACTCTCACATAGACATTCATGCAGACAAAACATCAATGCACATAAAATAAAAATAAATTTAAAGAAGTAGATAGAGGATAATTACAAAGCAGTCAGTTGTTGAGGTTACCAGCATGGACTGAGAAGCTTAAATTGCTAGGGTTCAAATCTTCACCCTGCAATATACAGTAACCTTTGACCATACACTTTGCCATGCCACAATTTGTTTATCTGTGCAAGAAAGTGATAAAACTTTCATCATGACCTTGTTTAGATGAAGTTAGTTAATAATAGGAAGTGATTACTATGGTCCCTGGCTATAGTAGTCATTGTGTTAGCTGCTGAAGATATTGTTCATAGAAAAGATTATATGAAAAAATACACTTAGAATGCTTATGAGACAGTAATAAAGTAAGTTTCCTTTTTGTTTTAAAGATAGGGTCTTATGTATCCAAGGTTGACTTTGAACTTCTGATCATCCTGCCTTCAACTCCCAAGTGTTGAATTGTAGGCATGTATTGCGCCATCATGCCAGGTTTAAAATGATGCTGGGAACTGAACCCAGGACTTTCTACAAATTTAGCTACATCCCCAGCTTTCAGAGTAAGAAATTTCATTGACTACATTATACAGAATACTCTTGAAGAAACAAGGACTGGGAAATCATTCACATGTTAGCCTAGAAATTTGCATTACATATAATAGTCCAGTATAGAGCTTGAAGCACACTGGTAAAAATGGAGAGTAGAAAAATGGGCTTGCTGTTTCAGTAATATTTGTTGACTTCAGCCTTAGCTGGAACTAGGCAAAAAAAAAAAAAAACTAGTTTTTTTTTTTTTTTCAGAAAACTAGAAAAAAACAGAAATTTTTTATAGAGCCAAAGTAAGCCATTAGCAAATATGAAAAAATTCCACAATACTACTCCATTAAAATTAGTTACTAGGAGAGAAGGGAGAAGTAATCCTGCCTTGTTTAAAGATAAAACAATAATAGTAGCACTTCCTTTGACATATGACAGGAATTCAGAGGTAGAAGTAGCTACAAAGATTGAAAAAATTAGTGAGCAGTGGTGGCGCATGCCTTTAATCCTAGCACTCAGGAGGCAGAGGCAGGCGGATCTTTGAGTCCGAAACCTGCTCTACAGGGCAAGTTCCAGGACAGGACTACACAAAGAAACCCTGTCTCAAAAAACAAGACAAAGCAAAAAAATTGAAAAGTGGAAAGTATTAACTATATAGGGGGTGAACATTAGTGTTTCTTTTGCTGTGAAGAGAGACCATGACCACGGCAACTCTTATAAATGAAAACATTTAATTGAGGTGGCTCCATTACAGTTTCAGAGGTTCAGTCCATTTTCATCATGGTGGAGAGCATGGTAATATGCAGGCAGATGTGCTGGAGGAGTAGCTGAGAGTCCTATATCTTGCAGGGAACAGGAAGTTGACTGAGACACTGGGCGGTATCCTAAGCATAGTAAACCTCAAAGCGCACTCCTACATGACACACTTCCTCTAAGGCCATACCCACTGCAACAAAGACAAACCTCCTGATAGTACCAATCCCTGTGAGATTATGGGGGCCAATTCCATTCAAACCACCACAGCCAGCACACAATTAAAAGGAAAACATGAGATGTGAAGGTGCACTGTGTGCCATCTTTATGCTGAATGCCACTGGCCATTTTGAGTTGGGTGATGGTTTTTGGTATTTAAAAAAATTCTTTTTTTCAAGACAGGGTTTCTCTGTGTAGCTTTGTGCCTTTCCTGGAACTCACTTGGTAGCCCAGGCTGGCCTCGAACTCACAGAGATCTGCCTGCCTCTGCCTCCCGAGTGCTGGGATTAAAGGCGTGCACCACCACCGCCCAGCGCTAAAAAAAAATTATTTTTATTATTGTGATTGTGTATGTATGTATGTGGATGTGTCATGATGTGGAGGAGGTCAGAAGATAATTTTGTGGAGTTGATTGTCTCCTTGTGCTTTTAGGTTGTGAGACTTGTGCAACGAGCACTTTTTACTTTGTGAGCTATTTTTGCTGGGTCTGTTTTGGCCCTTCAGTCTTTTATTTTATTTTATTTTATTTTATTTTTTGAGACAGGTCTCACCATGTGGCCTTGGCTGGCCTGGGACTTGCTATGTAGACCATGCTGGCCTCAAACTTATATAGAGATCTGTCTTCTTGTCTCCTGAGTGCTGAGATTACAAGTGTGTGGTACCATGCACTGCTTTTCTTAAGTCTTTAAATTGTCTTTTCTATATATGCTAAAGGTTACTATATACTATTAATCTGAAAACAATAATAGCTTTTGTGTATGTTATATATATATGTGTGTGTGTGTGTGTGTATATATATATATATATATATATATGCACATATGTGCACATTTGTGTGCATGCATGTGCTGAGGCAAGGGACCAGTGTCTTCCTCAACCACTCAAGGTCTTATGATTCTTCTGTCTGCCTCCTCAATGCTGAAATTACAGACAAGCTGTGCCAAGTTTTTCGTGTGTATGTGTGTGTGTGTGTGTGTGTGTGTGTGTGTGTGTGTGTGTGTAGGCCAGAGGACTGAGTTTTTTTTTTTTATTCTTTGGGGGGGGGTTGAGACAGGGTTTTTCTGTATAGCCCTGGCTGTCCTAGAACTCACTCTATAGACCAGCTGGCCTTGAACTCACAGAGATCCTCCTGCCTCTGTTCCACCCCACTCCCCACCCCTAGAGTGCTGGATTTAGTGTGAGCCACCACCGCTTGGCGACTGAGATGTTCTGTTGTTCTATCATCTGCCACCTTATTCCTTTGAGATGGGGTTTCTCACTCAATCTGAAGTTAAACCTGGTAGCCAATAAGCCGCAGTGATTCTCCTGTCTCCACTCTCCACAGCTCTGGGATTACTGGTATGTGTCCATGCCCAGCTTTTTTACATGGCTGCTGGGTTCCTAGCTCAGGTCCTCATGTTTTCAGCAAGGCCTTTACCCACTGAGCCATCTCCTCAGCCTTTTAGTACAACTTAAATTTATTTATATATTCATCTAGTCTTCAAGTTTTTGAGACAAGGCCTTGCTCTATAGACCAGACTAACCTGGACCTTGCTTTGTAGACCAAGCTGTCTGAACTTGTAGCAATCCTGCTTCTGCCTTCTGAGTGCTGGGGTTACAGATCTGTATCACTACATCTGACAAGAACAGCTTAGAAATGTTTTTTTAAGATTTATTTATTATGTCTACAGTGTTCTGTCTGCATGTATGTCTACAGGCCAGAAGATGGCGCCAGATCTCATTACAGATGGTTGGGAGCCACCATGTCTCGCTGGGAATTGAACTCAGGACCTCTGGAAGAGCAGCCAGTGCTCTTAACCGCTGAGCCATCTCCCCAGCCCAGAAATGTTTTTAATTAGTTTTATGTATTTAATGTTTCTCTGTGAGGGCATAGAACATGTGTGGAGGTCAGAGGACAACTCTCTCACGACTCAGTCCTTTCCTTCCATGTGGGACCCGAGTATTGAACTTGTGTAGAGAGGCTTGTGATTAAGCCCTTCTCCATGCTGAGTCATCTCATTGGCCCTCAAATAACTTTTAATTCAATCTCCTTTAACATTTTGAAATAGGCAAAATTGTGCCTTTTCTCCAAATTGGGACAATAAAAAAATCAGAAGTAGGTAAAAAATTTACCAATCATATCTGATAAGGGACTTATATCTATTTATATAAAGTATAAAAGTAACAAGTAACTAGATTACAAAGTGGACAAAACATGAATAAACTTTTTTTCCAAAGAAGGCATACAAATGCCTAATAAACATCTTCAATCTTCAGAGAAATGCAAACACAAATTAGTTACTATCATAGCACTCTTGATGGGCACAGTTAAAAAGACAGATAATAAACTTGGCAAGGATATGGAGGCATTAGAAACCTTGTGCACGGCTGGCTGGTGAATTCAAATGTTACAGTGGGCTTGGGGAAACAGTTCAGCAGTTCCTCAAAAAGTTAAGTGGCCATTGGATCTAGCAGCTTTTCTAGTTATATACTCTGCAGAGATGTAAATGCATTTCCACAAAAACATGCATTAGTTTTCATCGCAGAATTGGTCATAATACCCAAAAATTGAAAATAATTCAAATACCTATCAATTAGCAAATGGATAAATAAAATGTGGTTTGTATCTGCAGTGAAGTAGTATTCAGTCATGAGGAGTGAAGTACTAATAGGTGCTGCAGCATGGGATACATGTTAAATGAAAGAAGTCAGGAAGGGCCACAGACTTGGATCCCATCTGTAGAAAATGTCCAGAATAGACCAAAATATATAGAGAAAGTATATAAGAAAAGTAGGTTAGTTACCTAGGCCTGGGGTTGGTGGGGAAGATGAAAGGCTGATAGCTAAAAAGTACAAGGGATTTTTGTTATTGCTGCTAATTTGTTTGCTTTTGGTCTTTAAGAAAGCATTTCTTCCCCAGCAGTGGTGGCGCACGCCTTTAATACCAGCACTTGGGAGGTAGAGGCAGGCGGATCTCTCTGAGTTCCAGGCCAGCATGGTCTACAAAATAAATTCCAGGAAAGGCGCAAAGCTACCCAGGAAAACCCTGTGTCAAAAAAAAAAAGGAAAAGAAAAAAAAGAAAAGACAAAGAAAAATGATAAAGCATCTCTTGTAGACTAAGATGGCCTTGAATTCCTGTCCTTCTAACTTCACTTTCCTAATACTGGGATTATACATATATGCTACTGCACTGGGCTCAGGTTTCTTAAAGTGACAAAAGTCTCTCTTGCCTACCTGCTACAGATTTAAAAAAAAAATAACACTACAGCATTCTTTCAAGACACTTTGAATTTGTGCTCATGTTTTCCTAAGTGTTGTTCCCATTGGTACTCAGTCTCTACTCAGTTGGAATCTCTGGGAGGAGTTAGAGGAGTTGGCAGAAAGCAAGGGGCTTCTCAAGGTCAGCTTCTGGAGGGCTGAGTCAGGGTCAGAGTGGGAGTACCGTAATGGGAGTCAGAGTCAGAGGGAGGAGTACAGTAATGGGAGAGTAAGACATCTCATTCAGGTCAAGCAGAGTCTAGTCCAGCATTAAGAGAACTTGGTACTCTTGAAGAGTACCCAGGTTTGGTCCCCAGCACCCACATGGAGGCTCACAACCATCTGTAACTCCAGTGCCAAGGGTTCTGTCCTCTGCTGACCTCCCTGAGGACCAGGCATATGTAGGTTGCACATATATGCACAGATGTGCACCTTTTTGGTTCATTTCAGCTCATTTCCCAAGTCTTCAGTTATCTTTTCTAGTTTGCTTACCAATCTCACAGCAAACTCAGTATGGATGTCTTCCTCCTTTAGTTTACCACAAGAATCTTTATCTCATTGTCATATTGGTTTTCTTTTTAAAATTTTTTTTATGTATATGTGTGTTTTACTGCATGCATATCTGTGCACCACATGCCTGCTTGGTGCCTTTGGAGGACAGAAGTTGTCAGATCCTCTGGAACTGGAGTTCCAGTTGGCTGTGAGCTACCATGTGCATGCTGGGAACCAAACCTGGATCCTCTGCAAAAGCAGCAAGTACTCTACTTAGAGTTTCATGTAATTTTCACCATCTTTTTGTTTGTTTGTTTGTTTGTTTGTTTGTTTTGAGACAGGGTTTCTCCGTGTAGCTTTGGAACCTATCCTGGATCTCGCTCTGTAGACCAGACTGGCCTCAAACTCACAGAGATCCGCCTGGCTCGGCCTCCCGAGTGCTGGGATTAAAGGTGTGCGCCACCGCCGCCCCGGCAAGTACTCTTAATCACTGAGTCATGTCTCCAGCCCCATATTTGTCTTCTTTTGAGAGTACTTTTCCTCAGCTCAAGTGCTTCAGGTTCTGGCAGTCTGATATATGCTCATCCCACTTGTCAGTGGGACTCTGCCTGCTCAGCTCACTCCACTGTTCATTCCATGTCGCCTTCAGTAGTCAGCAACACACAAGCCACCCTTCCATATTTGCCTCTTCTGCAGTGGGCTTACTTCTTTGAGCTTACTTCTTTCCTGAAGTTCCATCTTTATCATTTAGGACATGGTTTTCAGTACCTTCAAACTTCTCTCACTCTCAGCCGCTTTCTCTGCTTTCTCAGAGCTTCTGCTCCTGAGCACTGTGCAACTCTTCCTCTTCAACCAGTTGTATCCTGTGCCTCAAGGAAACTACCTCAGCCTGTCTGTTCATGGGTCCACATTTCTCCCTCTACTTCCTCTGGAGGCACTTGTGTATCCTGCATCATTGCCTTGCTGCCATGGAATCTGGATCTAGTGCTACATGTCAGCCATAGTACCCACCTTGTTTTGTTCCTTATACCTCTTTTTTGGTTTTTCAACACAGGGTTTCTCTGTTTAGTTCTTGCTGTCCTGGAACCCAGAGATCTTGGAACTCAGAGATCCTCCTACCTCAGTCCCTCTCCCTGCCAAGTGCTGGGATTAAAGGTGTGCGTAACCACCACTTAGCCTTTTTATGACTCTTTAAGCTGAGCATCGTGACACATACCTTTAATCCCAGCACTCAGTGGCAGAGGCAGGCAGATCTCTGTGAGGTCAAAGTCAGCTTGGTGTATATATACATAGTGATTCTCAGGACAGCTAGGCCTCATAGTGAGATGCTGAGTGAATAAAAACAAAACAAATAAGTAGTATGTAAATTGTAACTTGTGTGTACTTTCTGTACCAGAGATTGAATCCTTGGTCTTAGGCATCCTACCTTTGAGCTGTTTCTAGCCCCTAAATTGCAACTTTAAAATATATATATATTTAATATATATAATATATATATAGTTTTTTAATAGTACACAAGGCATTAGGTATCATCCTTAAAATTTTGTTATTTATTTATCTATTTATCTATCTATCTATCTATCTATCTATCTATCTATCTATCTATCTATCTATTTATCGAGGCCAAGTCTCACCATGTAAGTTATGTAAACCAGGCTTGTCTTGAACCCACAGCCGCTGTCTCCAGAGTGCTGGTATTAAAGGCAAGTACCATACCCACCATCCTTGTGTAACTTTTAACAAACTTTGAAGTAACATTTGTCTGTGTTCAGAAAAGTACACAAATTATGAATGTTTGGATTTAATAAATTATTAGGAGGATAATATCTGTTATTCCATTAATATCAAGAAATATTACCAAGCACTCTAAAAAGCCCAACCAGTACCTCATTTCTAGTACCATTCACCATTCACCTTGCTTCTTCTTCTTTTCTTTTCTTTTTTTTTTTTTTTTTTGTTTTCTGAGTCAGGGTTTCTCTGTATAGCTTTGCGCCTTTCCTGGAACTCACCCTGCAGCCCAGGCTGGCCTCGAACTCACAGAGATCCGCCTGCCTCTGCCTCCCGAGTGCTGGGATTAAAGGCGTGCGCCACCACCGCCCGGCCACCTTGCTTCGTTTTATAGATAGATTGTTTCTTTCAGTAAGTATTCTGCAATGCCTTCCTCTTAAGCCATGCTGCTGTATTTGCAGTAGTTCATTCTTCTTGCTCAATGGTCTGAACATATTGCAATTGATCATTCTTCTGTTGGATTGATTTTATTTTAGAGCTGTTCCAAGTAGTGCTGCTTTAAACATTTTTGGCCTTTCAGTGAACCCATGTACACACTTGGGTGAAATCCTAGGAGTGGAATTAAGTGGGTTAGAAGCTATCCATATTGCCAAAGAATTGCAGTGCCAATTTCTTCTCCAGAAAGCAGTGTCACTGGCCTATAATTCTAGCATTTGGGACATGGTGTCTGGAGGACCAGGAGTTCAAAGTCATTTTTTTTTTGGAGATACAGTCAATTTGAGGACAGCTTGGACTACTTGTGACCCTGTCTTTAAAAGATGCAAAGAGCCTCCAAAAGCACAGTAATTGATTTATATCAACCCTACATTATAAAAGATAAGTATTAGTTGCCTTAATATCTTCATTCCCTTCTTCACTTATCCTTCAATTATTATTATTTTTTTGGGTGGGGGGAGGAAAGGGTTTATTTGGCTTACATTTCTACATTGTAGTCCATCAATGGAGGAAGTAAAGACAGGAACTCAACAGCAGGATCCTGGAGGAAGAAACCGATGCAGAGGCCATGGAGGGTGCTGCTTACTGGCTTGCTCCTCATGGCTTGCTCAGCCTGCTTTCTTATAGAACCCAGGACCACCAGCCCAGGGATGGCACCACCCACAATGAGCTAGGCCCTCCCCCATCAAACACCAATTAAGAAAATGCTCTACAGGCTTGTTTGCAGCCTGATATTATGGAGGTGATTTCTCAATTGAGGTTCCCTCCTTTCCAATGACTCTAGCTTCTATCAAGTTAACATAAAAACAGCTAGCACACATAAAATCAAAATTTGCCCGTTCACAGACCATCAAGTTCCAACACTGAGGTCTGAGAAACATTCTGAAGACCACATTCAGGTTACATTCACACCTCAGGTAACTCGTCTTCTGAGAAACCTCACTTAGCTCCACTGTCTTCACCCCTAAAAGTACACCATATCATAAATCGTGCTCAGATGGGCAGAAGTTTTTGTAAGTGCTTGGAAGGTGTCTTGGGAATATTTCTACAGTTTCATAAGTTCAGTTCACTATCATGATGACAGGGAGCGTGGCAGCATGCAGACAGATGTGGTGCTAGAGTAGTATCTGAGAGTCCTACTTCTTGCAAGCAACAAGCCC
The DNA here is from genome assembly GCF_004664715.2 of Peromyscus leucopus. Classification (NCBI taxonomy): domain Eukaryota; kingdom Metazoa; phylum Chordata; class Mammalia; order Rodentia; family Cricetidae; genus Peromyscus; species Peromyscus leucopus. The sequence goes on from NC_051083.1 coordinate 31,246,540, forward strand.
TTCAGTTGTTTTTAGCTCTTCAACTGGATATGCTACAGTTTGAAGTATTTTATTTTAATTATGTGTGTAGATGTGTATATCGGTATGTGCATGTGAGGGCACTGTTCCTATAGGCTGGAGGTGATGGATCCCTCTGAAGCTAGAGTTAATAGGCAGGTGTGAGCTGCTAGGAACCAAACTCAGGTCCTTCAGAAGAGAAGTATACACCTTCAACCACTGAGCCATCTCTCATCCCTGGTATGTTACATTTGGAAATAATAGGTGGCTCAATGGGTTAAGGCAGTTGCCACCAAGGCTGAAAACCTAAGTCCAATCCCTGGGACCCACAAGGTAGAAGGAGAGAACCAACTCCTACAAATTGTCCTCTGATAACTTGACATATGTATTGTGGCATGCTTACACACACACACACACACACACACACACACACACACACACACACACACACACACAAAATAAATAAGTGTATTAAAAGACTTTTAAAAACCAGATTCCTGCTCTATCATTAATTGTTGTTGGTTTTATCTTTGCTCAGGCTCAAAATTTTCCTACCTGAGTTTTCTAAGTATCTGGCTCCCATTAATTTTACTTTGTTTTGAGCCAGAGTTTCACTTTGTAGCTCAGACTGGCCTGGAACTCTATACGGTTCAGGCTGGTCTTGAATTTGCTTCAGTCTTCCTGCTTTAACCTTTTATTTATTTTAACTTTTTCTTAATTGGAAACATTTTATATACAGTATATTTTGACCATGTTTTTTCCTTCCCTCAGTTCCTTCCAGATCTGCTATAACATTTTAAGTACTGGTATTGTAGGTATAAACCATCAGGCTAAGCAACCATAACTTGAAAAAAAAAGTATTGTTGGTTTTTGTTGTTATTTGTTTTCTTTTTTGGTACTGGTGCTTGATCCCAGGGCCATGTATGTGTTAGGTAATCAATCATCCTTCCACTGAGCTACAACCCTAATTCCACTAATTTTTCAAAGTATCTTTTCTCGGCTGGGCGGTGGTGGCGCACGCCTTTAATCCCAGCACTTGGGAGGCAGAGGCAGGCGGATCTCTGTGAGTTCGAGGCCAGCCTGGGCTACCAAGTGAGTTCCAGGAAAAGGCGCAAAGCTACACAGAGAAACCCTGTCTCGAAAAACAAAACAAAACAAAAAACGAAAAACAAAACAAAACAAAAAACAAAGTATCTTTTCTCTTCTTGTGGTAAGAGAACTATATTAGATACCTTGTACCTCAATTGTATTTAGAAAGAAAGAAACCCTCTTTTCAACCAGAAGGGAAATGTAGAGTTTACAGTTGTGATGTATCATGCAACCAAATAATATTAACAAATAGGATACAGAGAAGACTAGTAAATAGGTTAGCCAGGTGTGGTGGTACTCACCTGTAATCTCAGAATTTAGGAGGCCCAGGCAGAAGGATAGCAAGTTCTAGGCCAACCTGAGCTATGTATAACAAGACCATGTCTTGAAAAAAAATATTACAAAAGAGAATAAGGTAAAAATAATGATTCAAGGGAGAAGAAAACCAGAATAAATGCATTTTTGGTCTGTGCCTTCCATATTAGTGATAGGGAGAAGCATTTAACATACCAGTCTCAATTTCTAGGGTATAATTTTGAGAGAAGTTTATTACTTACTCACCCAATATTCTAGTATGCATTTTCTTTGCAGGTAGTGTCTTTCCTGTATAGATGTGGAATTTGGGCCAGGCTACTTTTGTCGTCTGGCCATGCCAACTTATAGCACCTTGATGACCTCTGTATTCAATCAGAGTGGGAAAGAGATGGAGGCTAAAAATCTGGTTGCTGAAATGACAGTCATCGCCTCATCTACCTTCTGAGAATAAAAATCTGGTTGCTGAAGTAACACAGCCTCGACTAACATGGGAGTCTCACTTAGCTGTCAGGGGCTGGGAAATGTAGTGTGCTACTACTGGGTGCTGGCACTTGTCCCTCAGTGCCTACTCCACTGGTACTTTGGGAATTAGTTTTTGGTGGATAGCCACCCAGCTAGTTAGCTGCGCTGTCATCTCTTAAGATAACAGCAGGATAGTTAATGTTCATCAGCTTGGGACAGTTTACTGTTTAAAAGATAGTAATTATTTTTAAATGGTGAATTTTTATAGGGAAATAAATTTAAATTTATTACTAACTGGCACTTTTTGCCTCCTTTGGTAGCATATAGTTACGCTTTGTTTTAGCTTTATCTTTTGGAAGTACTCTGGATGAGACCCAGGGGCTCTTGAAGCAAAGCAATGCTACCTCAGAGATATACCCCATCTCTGTTTTAACTCTAATAATCTTGTGTTTAACAGTTTAGATCATGTCTCAGTGAAGCTTAAAAGCTACCTTATTTTCATCGAATTCACAAGCCACTAAGTAAAAAGCTGTCAAGCTGTGGCATGCCATTGGTTATAGATGTTGATTACTTTTAATTTAACTCCATCTTTTATCCCCTTCCCTGTAGTTTGAAATTGGTACAATGGAAGAACCTGGAATTTGTGGGTTAGAAGTGAAAGCTGACATGTTGTGCAACTCTCAAGCAAATGATATTCTTCAACATCAAGAATCCAGTTGTGGTGGCACAACTAAGAAGCATTCACTGGAGGGGGATGAAGGCAGTGACTTTATAACGAAGAATAGGAATTTGGTGAGTTCAGCATTCCATGCACAGGAGTCAAGAGAAGAAATTCCTGGGCAAGAAGCTCGAACAGGTCCTCCTGATGGCCAGCAAGATTCAGAGTGCAGCAGGAACAAAGAGAAAACCTTAGGTAATAACGCTCTGTTCAGTAGTTGATGTTGTTTTCATATATTGCTCATTTTATTCACATTGTGTGCAACACAGGTGACCATGAACATGGCCAGGTTGGACATGCTTAGCTAAAACACATGTTGTGGGCCAGTGAAATGGCTCAGTCAGTAAAGGTACTTGCCAATAAGCCTGAGGGCCTGAGTCTGATCCCTGGGACCCACATTGTCTTTTTACCTCCACACATGACTGTGGCATGCACGTGTGAGCACATGTGCACACGTGCACACATGTGCATGCACACACATACACAGCCCTACATCAGTTTAAACACCTGTTGCCTCAGGTTAGTCAGCTTGTCAGCTGCAGTTATGTACAGGAGGTGGAAAGAACAATAGGAAGCTTAGTTATTTATCTCTATATAAACAAGAATTCTCAAAATAATTTGAGGACAGAGTGGCAATTGACTTGCCTTATTTGCTTCTTTACTAGGCTGATCAAAAAGTATGTGAGCCGGGCGGTGGTGGCGCACGCCTTTAATCCCAGCACTTGGGAGGCAGAGGCAGGCAGATTTCTGTGAGTTCGAGGCCAGCCTGGTCTACAAAATGAGTTCCAGGAAAGGCGCAAAGCTACACAGAGAAACCCTATCTCGGGGGAAAAAAAAAAAAGTATGTGAAAATTCTGTATTTATTTCGTCAGTTTAAGACTGGACATAAAATTTTATAGACAGTATGTTAACTGTACTGCCAAAAGTGAGTTAATCCACTTTCAAAGATATTTATTTTCTTTCTTCTATATAGCTTGTGTTTCAGACCAAGAATATGATATGCTTAATTTTTTTATTTTTGTTTTTTTGAGACAAGGTCTCATATAGTTACGGTGACTTCAAAGTTTTTCTTTTTTCTTATTTTTCCTCCCAAGACAGGGTTTCCTCTATGTAGCCCTGGCCATCCTGGAACTCACTCTGTAGACCAGGCTGGCCTTGAACCAGGCAGGTGAGAATCCATCTGCTTCTGCCTCCCAAGCACTGGGATTAAAGGTGCACACCATCACCACCCAGCCAACTTCAAACTTCTTATGTAACTAAGGCTACCCTTTAACTCTTGATCCTCTTGACTTAGCTCTCAAGTGCATCAAGGCATGCATACCTGGCCAAACCATTAAATTGTATGTTGTATTATTTTCTCTCATGGCAAGGATTGAACCTGTGGCCTTATGCATGCTAGGCGAGGACTCTACCACTGTGCTAGATTACCACTTTGTGATATGCTGAATCTCATGAAGAAAATTGAAATCTTTGAGTCTCACTAGTTACCCCTCAGTTTTTTTGGTTGTGAGCCTAGCCTTTAACGACTGAGCCATCTCTCCAGCCCACCCCTCAGTTTTTTATTGTTTATTTATTTTTTGTATTTTATTTTTGAGACAAGCTATCACTATGTAGCCCTGGCTGGACTGGAACTTGCTATGTAGACCAGGTTGGCCTCAAACTTAAAGATAACCACCTGCCTCTGCCTCCCAAGTGTCGAGTGCTGCAATTATAAGTTTACCGCTGCAATTGGAAACCCCTCAATTTTTTATACTTTACATATATGATTGATAAGTGGTGGGTTTTTTTGTTTGTTTTTGTTTAGAGACAGGGTCTCACTATGCAGCCCTGACTGACCTGAAATTCCCTATGTAGACTATTCTGGCCTTGAATTCACCTAGGATTAAAGGTGTTTGCCACTACACCCAGCTCTATGGGTGTTGTATATATGTCTAGAGTTATCTTTCTTTTGGGAAGGGGTTTTCTTTTTTCTTCTATTTTGAGACAAGTTCTCATATGTAGCCCAGGCTGGCCTTGAACTCAATGTATAGCCAAAGATGACCCTGGCCTCTTTTAACCTTTTTGTCTTCACCTTCCAAGTGTTGGATTATGAGTGTGTACTATCATGGCTTGCTTGAGTTACCTTTTTATTAGCTTAAACTTCTGCTACTCTTTAAAATGTAAAAAGTTAAGGAATATGAAAAATAATTTTAATTCTTTGGAAATGATACATTTCCTAAATCAGTAGCCCTAATTACATTTATAAAAAGTCAAAAGCAACACATAATTTACTATATGAACAAGCATTTCTATTTCTAGGCATATATACCCAAGAAGATTGAAAATTATAAACACAGAAGTTTGTAGACAATGTTCATAGCAACATTATTCTTAATAGCCCAAAAGGAGAAAAAACACAAATATTCATCATGTAATGATGAGTAAACAAAGTATGATCTATCCATATGATAGACTGTCACTTAGCCATATAAAGGAAGGCAGCGTTGATTATAGTCTTCAAGAATGAATCTACCAGAGCATTTTGCAGTGTAAAAGAAGCCAAATATGAAAGGCTACACATTGTATGATTCTCTTTTGTATGAAATATCCAGAATTGTAAAATTTATGGAAAACAGAAAGTAGATTTGTGGTTGCCAGGGCTGGGAGTAGATGGAGGAATAAGAAGTGACTGCTATTGGGTATGGTTTGTTTTGGGGATTAATGAACACCCCCCAATTAGATAGCCATGATGGTTGTACAACCTTATAAATACACTAAATTGTCTACTTTTTTCCTTTTGTTATACTCTAGAAATAAATGGTGTGTTTTAAAAGTTAATTTTACATAGGTAAATGGTACATATCTATCATCCTAGCTACTCTGGAGGCTGAGGCAGGAGGATTGTTTGGGCCTAGGAGTTCAAGGTCAACCTGGGTAACATATCTCTAAAAACAACAAAAAAATAAGTTAAAAATAAATGAAAAAAAACTGAATTATAGTACGCAAATTCTGTTTCAAACACAAAAAAGTCCTAGCACTGCAAAAGAAAACAAAACAAAAAAACAAAAACTCTTTGAGTTTATGAATTCCCATAATGGGGGCAGGAGGAAGGAAGGAGGGGATCTGTGATTGGTATGTAAAATGAATAAAAAAGTTCTTAATGTTCTTTTTTGTTTGTTTGTTTCTCTTTTGTTTTTTCAAGACAGAGTTTCTCTGTGTAGCCCTGGCTGCCCCTGGAACTAGCTCTGTAGACAAGGCTAGCCTCAATCTCAGAGATCTGCCTGCCTCTGCCTCCGGAGTACTGAGATTAAAGTCATTTGCCACCACTGCCCGGCTTTCTTATAATATTCTTATTGATCTTAGGCTAAATGGGTCTTGGTTTTTACTAATAAAACTTTATGTGAGCCGGGCGGTGGTGGCACACGCCTTTAATCCCAGCACTAGGAGGCAGAGGCAGGCGGATCTCTGTGAGCCAGCCTGGGCTACAGAGTGAGTTCCAGGACAGGCTCCAAAGCTACACAGAGAAACTCTGTCTCGAAAAACAAAACAAAACAAAAAAAGTTACCCCCTTTTTTGGGAGGTGGAAAAAGGTGTCTTACTCTGTTGGCCTGAACTCTTGGGCTCCAGGGATCTTTCATACGCTCAAGCCATCACTGTGCTCACATTAAAACGTATTCAATTTTGAAGTCATTCTGCTCTTTTCTTTCAATAGTAATCTATATACCAGAGTCATTAAGGTGCATACATTTATGAGATAGCTCATGTGTAAAATGAAAATGGTGGCAGGTGGTGGTGGTGCACGCCTTTAATCCCAGCACTCAGGAGGTAGAGGCAGGCAGAGCTCTGAGTTTGAGGCCAGCCTGGTCTACAAAGAGAGTTCCAGGACAGCCAGGGCTGTTTGTTACACAGAGAAACCCTGACTCGGTGGGGAAAAAAAAAGGTGGGGAGTGGGGAGAGAAAGAAAGAAAAATGTTACCTTGGGGCTGGAGAAATGGCTTGCTGCTATTGTAGAGGATTCAGGTTTGATTCCCAGCACCCACATGATGACTTATAACCATCTGTAACTTCAGTTCCAGGGAAACAGACACCCTCTTCTGGCCTCTGTAGGCACTAGGCATGCATGTGATACACATATGTGCAGGCAAAACACTTACACACACAAAATAAAAGTAAATCTCAAAAAAAAAAAAAGAAATCCCAGCACAGCCGGGCGGTGGTGGCACATGCCTTTAATCCCAGCACTTGGGAAGCAGAGGCAGGCGGATATCTGTGAGTTCGAGGACAGCCTGAGCTACAGAGTGAGATCCAGGAAAGGCACAAAGCTACACAGAGAAACCCTGTCTCGAAAAACCAAAAAAGCAAACAACAACAAAAACTGAAAAAGAACAGGCACCAGTCACTTGTGGTGCATATCTATTATCCCAGCCTTCAGGAGGCAGAGGCAAGCAGATCTCTTGAGTTCAAGGCCAGCCTGGTCTACAGAGCAAGTTCCAGGACAGCCAGGCCTACACAGAGAAATCCTGTCTTGAAAAACAAACAAAAAGTAATAACTTTAAAACATTACCAATTTTAAACCAGGCATAATAGCATACACCTTTAATCTCAGCACTCAGGAGGCAGAAGCAGGTGAGTTTGAGGCCAATACTATTAAACCCCCTTCACAGGGAAGAGTTATCTTGATGTTCTTTTACTTTTGGTAACATTTGTTTACACAGGAATAAGAGTGTAAATCACAAGAAAGTAACTGAAACTGCACATAGGAAAGTTATGTGCATTTGACATAAGCAAAGCATATAGCAATTGAAACTTTGTCTGTATTTGTATTTATACTTGGTCAGACTGAAGCTTTCAAAATTTTTCTTTGCTGTTTTTAATTTGCCATTTGTCTTAACATAGACATCTAATGGTTAGACAAGGGAATGTTTACCTCTTCAATAAGAAATCTTGGTTAGCAGTGTTAGTGTAGAAATTTGGGATGGGGAAGAATGAGGAATAGAGGAGGGAGAGTCTGTTACTTCTGAATATAAAAAGTAGCTCCAGAATATAAAAAGTAGCTCCTCACCTTGATGAGAATCAAACACAGGACATGGTAACCAATTGTTTTCCCACTTATCTACATTCCTAAATAGTTTGTTTGATTTGGTTTTGGTTTTCTAATACAGGGTCTCACTCTGTGGCCCAGGATGATCTTGAACTTGAGAATCCTCTTGCATGCCACAGTTAGCAATTTGAGCCAACATGTCCAGCTCAAAATAGCTTTCAGAATTGAGCTGGCAAATATCATATTCCTATTTGTAGGTATAATTATTATTTTTTTTGAGAGTAGAACATGGAAAGTATTGGTAGAATTCACAGGTTAGATTTGATCTTATTATTCAGGATTTCTTTCTTGTTACTCATTAGGAAAAGAAGTTTTATTGCTGATGCAAGCGCTAAACACCCTTTCCACCCCAGAGGAGAAGCTGGCAGCTCTCTGTAAGAAATATGCTGATCTTGTGAGTATTAAATCACAACTATGAGGGCCATAAAAATATAACAGAATGTGTGTGTATGCTTGATAAGCTTTTTAAAATATAATTTTAATGTATCTTAAAATGTAAAATATTTTATGCAAAAATTGAAAGAGAATCTGATTTCTTGATGCCTTCTGTTGTTTCATGATTTTATTTTATTTATTTATTTTTTGGTTTTTAGAGACAAGTTCTTGTTATGTAGTGTTGGTAGGCCTGGAATTTGCTATGTAGACCAGATTGGTATTAAATAACTCATAGAGGTCAGCCTGCCTCTGCCTCTGCCTTCTCAACACTGGGATTAAAGGTATGTTCCAGCACCCCCAGCTGATTTTTTCTAGCACACAGAGAACACCATAGTGCTAAGCTGTAGTATAGACCTTTTCCTTTCCTTTGTATTTGAGGGTCTGGTTTTATTGTGCATGCCACTCTTCAGCTTCTGGGCTCTGTGATCCTTCTGCCTCAGTCTTTTGAGTAGTTGAAACTACAAGCATGTGCCATCATACCTGGCTGGTATAGATTTTCTAAAACTCAGTGTTACAGCTATCTCTGTGTGTGTGTGTGTGTGTGTGTGTGTGTAGGTGTGGGTGTGGGTGTGTTCACACACACAGTGTTCCTGCGTGAATGAAGCTCCTGGTTGCATTCCCAGCACTGCCTAAACTTTGTGTTGAGGTGCATGCCTTTAATTCCAGGACTTGAGAGGTAGAGACAGGAGGATTAGATTTTCAGTGTCATAGGGAGTTTGAGGCCAACCTGGGATACATAAGACCTTCTCTCAAAAAAGTTTTTTTGAAATAATATTTAGATTTCTTAATAGTCAGATATTTTCTCAACTTTGGAAGAAAGGATTTCTTTTTGTTTTGTTTTTGTTGTTGAGATAGAGTCTTACTTATGTAGCCTTGGTTGTTCTGGAACTTGTTATATGGACTAAGTATGGACTATATAGTCTAAGACTACTGGTCTTAGACTCCTCCTTTTGTAACCCAGATGTTGAGATAACAAGTGTTAAGGCACTCTCTCTCTCTTTCTTGTGTGAGATACAAATGTGGCAAAGGACAGTGGGTTTTTCCATCTTAATTGTCTTGAGACACAGGTCTTTTATTGAAGCTGGAACTAGTGATCCTCTTGACACACACATACGTCCCCCAAATAACACAAGTATATAACTATGCCTGGCTTTTTATGTGGGTACTGGGGATTTGAACTCATATACTTGCACAGAAACCACTCTTACTCCATTGATTACCTTTGGGATGAGTTTCTTACCATATCAAAAGCATTATTAAACATGTACAAGTTGAGCTCAGCAGTTCAGAATGCTTACTGCTCTGGCAGAGGACCTGGGTTGGATTCCTAGCATCCATGTAGTCCCTCACAACTGCCTGGAACTCCAGTCAGTTACAGGAGATCTGATGCCTCTTCTGACCCTGGTGGTTTCCTGCATGCATGTGGTGCACATACTTACACTCATGCATGCATACATACACACATAACTAAATATATATTAAGAATTTACACAAGTTGTCTGAATGTGATGGTGCACACTTGTAATTCCAGCACTTGGGAGGATGAGGCCAGAGGATTACTGTGAGTTTGAGGCCAACCTGGGCTATACTATGAGATTTTGTCTCCAAAAAACAAACATTAAAAACTGGGCCAGCAAGATGACTCAGTTGCTAAAGGTACTTAATGCCAAGCTGATAACCTGAGTTGGATCCCCAGGACTCACATGGTAGGAGAGAACTGACTCTCCTCAGCCATGTTGTGGCACATAAACATACAATAAGTAATTAAATACATAAATATTGTAGAAATTGGTCTTACTGAAATGAATATGTCCCTTCAATATATATCTTAAAGACTGGGGTCTATTAGTACAGGCTTATAATGCCTGCCAGCTATTCAAGAGGCTGGGGTAAGAGCATCACAAGTTCAAGGGCTATATGGGCAATTTAGTGAGACACTGCCTTAAAATAAAACAACAAAAGGGTGGAGATACTGCTCAGTGGTGATGTGCTTGCCTAGCATGTGGCAGCTCCAAGTTCAATCTATAGTACCAGGAAAAAAGGGATTCAAAGTACCTTGAAAGACATTACAAACCTGGGACATTTTCAACAGAGTAAGACTTAGTACCAAAAATATCTGAAGGGGGCTGGAAAGATGCCTTAGGGATTAAGAGCCCCTAGCTGCTTGTCCAAAAGACTCAAGGTTAGAGTCCCCAGCACCCATATAGCAGCTAACAACCTGCTATATATAATTCCAGTTCCAGGGAATCTGATGCCCTCTTCTAGCCTTTGTAGGTACTACATAAATATTGTGTACATACAGGCAAAATGCCCATACACATAACATTTTACAAAGTACATCTGAAAGAACAACTAGGACTAGGGACACATAGCTCAGTGGTAGAGCATTTGTCTTACATGTACAAGGTCTTGTATTCAGTCCCTAGCACAGTAAAATAATAATAAAATGAAAAAAATAAAAGAGTACCTACAAATATAAAAGAAAAAAAACTGTGGAAAGCTGGGCAGAAAATAAGAAAGAGGCATTTCATAAAAGTAGAAAACCAAGATACAGAGATAACTTAGCCTAATGGGACATAAAGACATGTAGAAGTATTAACTTCATGTAGTGGTCAGAGAGGAAGAACACAATGAAATGCCATTTCCCTCTCCCTCTCTTCTTTCCTCCTCTTCTTAAGAGAAAGTCTCACTATATAGCTCTGGCTCGCCTGGAATTCAGCAAAGATCTACCTGTGTTGCTACTGCCTCCTGAATGCTAGGATTAAAGAAATGTGCCATCGTGCCTGGTCCATCTAATGTCTCTTACATGAGAAAAATTAAGAAATATATTCTTCATATGACTTAAAGAGGATAGATTTGCATGGTCTCTGGTCTTTTTTCCTACTTGTTTAAGAAACTATTGTTAATTACATATGTATGTGTGTATGTTTGCATATTTGTGCACGGAAGCCAGAAGAGGGTTTCAGATCCCCTGGAGTTGGGATTATATTACAGGCAGGGTTTTTTTTTGTATTTTTTTCCTTTTATTTTATTTTACAATACCATTCAGTTCTACATATCAGCCACGGGTTCCCCTGTTCTCCCCCCCCAACCCCTCCCCTTCCCCCCAGCCCACTCCCCATTCCCACCTCCTCCAGGGCAAAGCCTCCCCCTGAGGACTGCTATCTATCTGGTAGACTGGTAGACTCAGTCCAGGCAGGTGCGGTCCCCTCCTCCCAGACTGAGCCAAGCGTCCCTGCATAAAGCCCAGGTTTCAAACAGCCAACTCATGCAATGAGCACAGGACTCGGTCCCACTGCCTAGTTGCCTCCCAAACAGATCAAGCCAATCAACTGTCTCACCTATTCAGAGGGCCTGATCCAGCTGGGGACTCCTCAGCCTTTGGTTCATAGTTCATGTGTTTCCATTCGTTTAGCTATTTTTTTTTCAATAATTGAGTAAAACTGAAATTTATTATAAGCCACAGTCGTCCTAGGACCTCCATGCTATATATATAGCCTCCATGGTTCTATGGGTTGTGGTCTGATTGTTCTTTATTTTATATCTAGAATCCACTTATGAGTGAGTACATACCATGACTGTCTTTCTGGGTTTGGGTTACCTCACTCAGGATGATTTTTTTTCTAGTTCTATCCATTTGCAAATTTCATGCTTTCATTGTTTTTCTCTGCTGAGTAGTACTCCATTGTGTATATGTACCACATTTTTTTCATCCATTCTTCCATTGATGGGCATCTAGGTTGTTTCCAGGTTCTGGCTATTACAAATAGTGCTGCTATTATAGGCAGTTTTGACTTTCCCTACATGGGTGTTGGCAACAGAACTCTGTCTTCTGCAAGAGTAGTATGCACTCTTAACCACTGAGCCACCACTCCAGCCCCTGCATGATCTTTTGTACAGTGCTATTGGATATACAGATTTGCCAGCCACTCTGGAAATGTTTAGTAATGTCATATGAATAGAACATCTAGAAGCCAGCACCCTAAAGAACTTCATTTATGCATATACTAGGAAAAAATATATATTATGTAGCCAGTGAGCTAAATCTACCCAAAGCTTTTTTTTTCTGAACTGTCCACAAGTAAGAGTGGGTTTTCAATGTATTTAAAGAATACATGATGACTGGTGTGGTGGTGCGTACTTTTAATCCCAGCACTCTGCAGGCAGGTGGATCTCTGAGTTTGAGGCCTGCCTGGGCTACATACATAGTGAGACCCTGCTCAAAAAAAGAATTCATGACAAGCTTTGGAAATGGGAAGTGGCCTGTCATTGGCATTCAGCAGTTATGATGACTGCCCACAGCCTGTACCTATTTGACCAGAACGGAGCATGTCTGCACTACGGTGAGTGGTACTGCAAGAAGCAATCAGGGGTCTCCAAGGAGGAGGAATACAAGCTGATGTGTGGGATGCCCTTCTCTGTTGACTCATTTGTCAGGAAGATGTTCCTGCTAGACATGAAGCATGCATGGCTTTCTGGCTGTCAAAACTAGCTCTTAGAATCTCTATTACTATGAAGTTGTCATGACTACTGC
>NC_051083.1:31264169-31384169 GCF_004664715.2 Peromyscus leucopus
TGTGAACCAGTACGTAACTGGTGGCTGTAGAGGTCAGAAGCAGGCATCAGAAATGGGGATTACCCTGAACTAGGAGTTATGGATGGCTGTGAGCCACCACATGGGCGCTGGGAATCAAACCAAGGTCCTCTGCATGAACAAGTATTCTTAGCCACTGAGCTATCTCTCCAGCCCTGAACCTTTATAATAAGATCTTAAAGTAGATGGTACCTAGACTAACAGTGCATGCCTATAACCATAGCTACTTAGAAGACTGAGACAGTAGTATTGCAAGTTCAAGACCTGCTTAGGCTATAGAGCAAGTTCAGGGCCAGTCTGGGCAACTTAATAAGATCTTGTTTCAAAATGAAAAATAAAAAATGGACTGGGGATATAGCCTACTAGTAGAGCACTTGCCTAGTGTGCTCAAGGCCCTTGTTTCAATCCTACTTAACTATAGGAGGTATTTTTCCCCTATAACTAATGATTTTGAATCGACTAATAAAATAAACTTGAAGGTAAGCTTTTTAAAGTAAGGATGATATTGGTCTTTTGACCTCTCAAGAGTGGGAGGTATGACCTAGAAAGTAAACTGAAGGAGGGGTTGTTTGCTCAGACTGATCTAAGCTAAGTCCTTGTGTGATTATCAAGAAGCCTGTTCCAGTACACAGTCAATTGATATAACTAGGACTCTTTGTATATCTCAACACTCTGTATTGGAAAAGAGAAAAGAAGTATGCTTGTTGTTGTTGTTTGTTTGTGTTATTTCAAGACAAGGTTTCTCTGTATAGCAGCTCTAGCTGTCCTGGAACTTGCTCCATAGACAAGGCTGGCTTGGAACTCAGAGATCCACCTGCCTCTGCTTCCCAAGTGCTGGGATTAAAGATGTGTGCCACCACCACCTTGATTAAGAAGTATACTTTTAGCCGGGCAGTGGTGGCGCACGCCTTTAATCCCAGCACTCGGGAGGCAGAGCCAGGCGGATCTCTGTGAGTTCGAGGCCAGCCTGGGCTACCAAGTGAGCTCCAGGAAAGGCGCAAAGCTACACAGAGAAACCCTGTCTCAAAAAACCAAAAAAAAAAAAAAAAAAAAAAAGAAGTATGCTTTTAAATAAGCTTTTAAATGAGCCTAAGTAAGGGGGACAAACTGTACCTTAAAAACAATGCTTCAGGGCAGTCACAGCTTTTTCCCCCTCTCCACCTGCTAGGCAACTGCATCTTCAACCTTTTTACTTTTTTTTTTTTTTTTGGTGTGTGTGTCCATTTGTGTGTTCAGGGTAGTAGTGTGGATATGCATGTAGAATTCCCCCAGAGCTGGGATTACAGGCACAGGCTGCCATGCCCTACTTTTTATATGGGTGCCAGAGATTTGAACTCAACTCCTTAGACTTGGGCAGCAAGCACTTTACCAACTGAACCATTTCCCCTACCCTGTAGTTTTTGTTTGAGACAGGGTCTCACTAAGTTGCCCAAACTGTTCTTTAACTCACTCTTTAAGCCCAGGCAGGCTTTGAACTTGGAATCTCCTTCTCAGCCCCGAGTAGCTAGGATCATAGGCCTGGCAACAGCAGCTTCTTTGAGCATTTTGTCCATGGGTCTGCTAGTAACAGAAATTCTTTTGGGTAATAAGGAGGAAAATATGCAGCAGGCACGAGAGGAAGAAGAACGACGTAAAGAAGCAACAGCACATTTCCAGATTACTCTAAATGAAATCCAAGCCCAACTGGAACAACATGACATACATAATGCCAAACTCCGCCAGGAGAACATCGAACTGGGAGAGAAGCTGAAGAAGCTCATTGAGCAGTATGCACTGAGGGAAGAGGTAATAGCATTCTATTGCTTTTCACAACTTCTCACTGTTAGTGGTAACTTCGCTGTTTACTTCAAAGTATTGCTAGCCAGGCAGTGGTGGCCCACGCCTTTAATCCCAGCACTCGGGAGGCAGAGGCAGGCGGATCTCTGTGAGTTCGAGGCCAGCCTGGTCTATAAAGTGAGTTCCAGGAAAGGCACAAAACTACACCCTGTCTCAAAAAACAAAACAAAACAAAGTATTGCTGCAGGGTGTTTTAGAATTGTTCATGTGTAGTAGAAGGTTTATTGACTAGGGAAAGGATCAAACCACCCCATTACCAGAAGGATTAATTGAGAGTCCATCTGCATGAATAGGTAAGATAATTTCCAGGAGTCTTGTCAAGAACTAGTTCCATGTAATACTAGAAGATGGCAATTTATCTGGACTAATAATGAATAAATGTTTAGTCCCAGAATACCCTGCATCTCAAGACATTTGTGATAATCTATATAACACAGATGTAATGAAATGGCTATAGATACTATATATCTATAGCCATTTCATTACATCTGTGTTTCAGGTTTAGGTTTTTTTTTTTTTTTTTCTCCTCGTTGAGATTGGGTTTTGCTTGTTGCCCTGGGTGGCTTCCAATTCATGGCCTCCTGTTTGAACCTCCCAACTCAGCTTTACATTTAAAAAACTATTTCTTTTCTACTTAGGTTTTTGCAGTGCTAGTGGTCAAATCCAGGGCCTTGGCCATACTATGAGGACTTTCTGCTACTAAGCTAGCAACCCCCAACCCTATTTTTTTTTTCCGAGAACAGGGTTTCTCTGTGTAGTTTTGGTGCCTGTCCTGGATCTCGCTTTGTAGACCAGGCTGGCCTCGAACTCAGAGATCCTCCTGGCTCTGCCTCCCAAGTACTGGGATTAAAGGTGTGTGCCACTACCACCTGGCCCCCAACCCTATTTTTTATTTACCTTTTATTGCTGGGATCAATCCCAGGAAAAGGTTTTATCACTTAATTATATCCCAGACCTCTGTCTTTTGTGGGGGTTTTGTTGTCTTAAATAATTGACTTGAAACTCAATATATTCCTGGCTGGCCTGGAACTTGTGGCAGATGCAGTCTTTGCTTTCTGAGTGCTAAGATTAACAAGTGTCCTGCTTTTTTGTTTTGTTTTGTTTTTCAGACAGTGTCTCACTGTCTACCGGCCTGAATATTTTTTGAGTTTTCAAAAGTATATTTTTAATTATATATGTATGTTTTGTCTTTGGATGTGGGTTTGTACACAAGTGCAGTGGCCACAAAGGCCAGAAGAGGATTGGATTCCTTGGAAATGAAATTATAGGTGACTGTGAGCTGCCCAAGGTGGGTGCTGGGAACCAAACTCAGAGCAGTAGTTGGATTTAACTGCTGAGCCATGTCCCTAGCTCCTATGGCTTGAACTCATTAAAAATTATTTTGTGTATGGGTGTTCTGTTAGCACGTGTGTCTGTGCATATAAAGCCAGAAGAGAGTGTCAGATCCTCTGAAACTGGAGTTATAGTTGGTTGTAAGCTACCATGTGAGTGCTGGGTGGGATGCAAACCCAGATTCTCTGGAAGAGCAACCAGTGGTCTTAAATTCAAAAACTCAGAGCCGGGCGTGGTGGCGCACGCCTTTAATCCCAGCACTTGGGAGGCAGAGCCAGGTGGATCTCTGTGAGTTCGAGGCCAGCCTGGGCTACCAAGTGAGCTCCAGGAAAGGCGCAAAGCTACACAGAGAAACCCTGTCTCGAAAAAAAAAAAAAAAAAAAAAAAAAAGTGAAGTTAGCATCTTATCTTTTTAAAATTTATGTGTGGGGGGGTGCCCCAAGAGGTCAGAAGAGGGTATTGGACTCACTGGAACTGGAATTACAGGCATTTGTGAGCTGTCCATCAAAGGTACTGGAAAACAAACTTGGGTCCTCTGCAAGATCTCTTAACCACTCCTACTTTCCTGTTTTTAAAAAGTCTGACTTAAGTCCAAATAAAGTCTGTCTACTTCACTAGTTTATGTCTCGTCTCCAAACTATGGATTTCCTTGGTCTGCTTTTTATTATTAAAGAGCTTATTAAATAAAGTTTTGCCATTATTAAATTATTAAAGCCCTAATTTTCTTTCTTTTTGGTTTTCTCTGTAATCCTGGCTTGTCTTGGAACTTGCTATGTAGACTAGGCTGACCTCAAAATCTCAAAGATCCTCCTACTGGGATTAAAGGCATGCACCTCCAGACCAGGTCAGGCCTGGTCCTAATTTTCTTAAGATGGTTATTTTAGTTTTATTGTTTAATGGGCTGTTTTTTCATAGATGTAGCAAATTAGAGAACTGTTTGTTCAAATTCATAAATGAAAAAAATAATCTGCCAAGTTACTACCTCGGCTTCCTTATCACCCACTAGCATTCTCCCTGTCACATTGATACTGCAACTGGAAGAATCCTAATTCTGCACTTCCAAGGTGGCATGTTTTGATGGCTTCGGTGTGTGTAGCTAGCCACTTAACAGTTTTCTTTGGAAATACAAGCTTTTTCCAAATGTTTGGTTAGGCACCAAGCACCTTATATGGTTCCTAAGCAAACTGGGTATGGTTGTATCAGATACTGGCATGGAGACTTAATAGGACAGAAATTTACCTAGTTGATTTACCTTGGCTTGGCTTTGACTCCTCATGCCCTCAATTGAGGAATTTAGTAAAATTTAATGGGCAGAAAAAAAAGGAATGGGCAGAAAAAAAGTGGTGTGTGTGTATGGATCTATTAGTTTGATCTCCTTTGTCTTGATATTTGACTTTCTCAGTACATAGCAAAAATAAAAATTTCAAAGCTTGTGGTGGTGGTGCCTAGCTCCAACAGGGCAGTGTTCTTGCAGGTGGTATCAAACACTGCTGTAGGTATAGGGACAGAAAGACCTAGTGTTGTTAGTTATGTGGTATTATTAATAGGAAAGCAGGGTAAGCAGAGTGTTGTAACATCTTGTATTTCCTCCTCATTGTGGTCCTCTATTCATGAAGTGATGGAAGGAATTCTTTTTTCATAGCACATTGATAAAGTATTCAAGCACAAGGAATTGCAACAGCAACTTGTGGATGCCAAACTTCAGCAAACAACACAGCTGATAAAAGAAGCTGATGAAAAACATCAGAGAGAGAGAGAGTTTGTAAGTTCTGTTCCTTAAGAAAAAAAAAGAGGTATTTTCAGTATTTTAACTAAAACATTTAATGTCACCCATGGGGTATGATAGTTAATTATTAGCTCTAGAAAGCTTTTGGCTGCTTCTGTTCAGAGATCCACTTGCCTCTGTCTCCTGAGTGCTAGGATTAAGATATGTACCACCATATGCCCTGGTTCTGTTTTTTAACAACTTGACACTAGGGAAATTATTTAATTGGTGTAACTTTATTTTGTGAGTTTGTTACTTGGGGTCTCATATTGTAGCCCTGGCTGGAGAATGACCTTGAGTTCCTCTTGCACCACCACACCCAATTTATAAAGTGCTGAGGATTGAACCCCAGGGCTTTGTGCATATTAGGCAAGTACTCTATCAACTGAAGCATCACTGCCAGGTCTCTACTAGTTTTTTTTTTTCTTTTTCTTTTTGTAAATGCTCAGAAACCTGTTCTCTAATTTCATTGCTTTTCTCCATACTGTTTTACCCAGTCTTATCTTGCTCCTCAGGGAGTAAAGAAGCTTTCTCAGCCATGTTTGAGGTACTTAGCTATGTTTTCTGCTAATATAGACGTGATTATTTTCAACCTAAATACCACCCTTAAACCCTCAATATTGTAAGTTGTTTTAGGCCTCCACAGTACCTTTTCCTATTTAAATAAATAGTAAAAGATGTCTTTCTACTTCTGTAAGCATTGTTAAAAAGCATAATGATGGAAGGTGAATGTAAATGGCAACTGTTGGAAAGAAGGTATTCCATTTTTAGGGTAGTCATTCTTGCTAAAATAGTGAAAAAGATATTGTGTAACTGCATGATGATTTGACATTATATTCACATTTGCAATTGCTATTAGTACTTTTGCAAGAATGTTTCTGTCTTCTAGTTACTAAAAGAGGCAACAGAATCCAGGCACAAATATGAACAAATGAAACAGCAAGAAGTACAACTAAAACAGCAGGTAACTCCATAGTTGGGGATAGCAGAATCTGTAAGAAAAAGGATTCATTTAATACATATCTTGAATCTCCTCTAACATGGTTTGCCTCTTCCCAGCAAGAGCTAACCAAGGTTATCTCTTTGAAGTCTCTTTTCATCAAATTTGAGTGTCCCTGGTTTAGTACTAAAAGACCTATCTTAGTAGGCTCCCACTCCCAAATCTCAACCCAAGTGGGATGATTAGTTATCCATCTTTAAAGGCTCTCATTGTGTTCTTATTTCCCACTAAAGGAAACTGACAAGCTTCCAGATTTAAAGAATGTTATAGAATTTCACACACCTTAACCTATTTGTAGTTTTGTGCCAATTTAGCACCTAAACTGTTTTAAAACTGCTTATAACCATAGTTCCACTTGTAGGTAGTTTTGTGATATGCTTTTAGCCAAAGCTTTCCCTCCCTTTTCATTCTGGATTCTGTAGGTGTTCTGTTACAACGTTTGGAGTCATTGTAAGAGTAGTGTGTACCATCCATCTCTTTACTTGAGGAGAAGGTACAAGACAGACTTCTGTCTTAATAGGTGTAATTAGGTGTTTGTACTTTTATACTCCCTTTTAGCTAACTAGGTTTATTGAAATTTTTTTTCAGGTTTATTGCAAGGCTTTTTAAAATAACTCTAGGGCTGGAGAGATCGCTCAGAGGTTAAGAGCACTGGCTATTCTTCCAGAGGACCTGAGTTCAATTCCCAGCCCCCACATGGTGGCTCACAACCATCTATAATGAGATCTGATGCCCTCTTCTGGCCTGCAGACATACATGCAGGCAGACCACTGTATACGTAACGGATAAATAAATCTTAAAAAATAAAATAACTCTAAATAGACTAAGACATTATGCCTGGCATGAATCTTTTTTTTTTTTCTTTCTTTTGAGATAGGGTTTCTCTGTGTAGCTTTGCGCCTTTCCTGGAACTCACTTGGTAGCCCAGGCTGGCCTCGAACTCACAGAGATCTGCCTGCCTCTGCCTCCCGAGTGCTGGGATTAAAGGCGTGCTCCACCACCACCCGGCTCGGCATGAATATTTATAAGCACCTCCTCTTCTGAACACTATTTTTGGGGCTAGGGTAGGACAATTTACAGTATTGGTGACATTAACTTCTTACAAAGCTATTCTTTTTTTTTTTTGAGACAGGGATTCTCTTGTGTTAACAGCTCTGTCCTGGAACTATCTCTGTAGACCAGGCTGGTTCAGAGATCCACCTGCCTGTGCCTCCCAAGTACCTGACAAAACTAGCCTAATTTAAGAGTACAAATTTTAACAGGTATCTATCAGAAGTCTCTGGAACTTTCACCATAGGTTATGGTCATGCCAGAAGGCTGGCAGGAAACTCAAATCCATTACTTGTGAGTCCTATGCATTCAGTTGTACAAATAAATGGACATGAGAATCCATGTGGATGTGGTCCATGTTCTGCAGATGTTGATAAGCTATCTGACCTGTGCCATCTTACTGTTTCCCCTGCTGTCACTTCTTTTTCTATTATCTGAACATTACCATCCTTTCCGAGAGTTGATCTCATTTGCTGCTTTTTACTGTGATATCTTATTAGCCATCAAGTCGAAGTGGTGTTGTTCACTACTGTGGGCCAACATTGAACTGTCAAGAGACAACCTTTCTTTGTATGCCCTATCTTCAGTTAGAACAGGCATCACTGAAACTACTGGAGTGTCTAATTCCAAGTTTCTTCCTCAACTTGAGCACCACGGTTGTCCCTGACTTCAGGCTGTCAGCCTCAGATGCATTGTTAGAGAGTAACAACTACTCCACTCGCTTTTGCTCAATCTTCAGCATTCTATTCCTGTTATTTCCCTACACTTTTCCACAGGTACTGCTTGTTGCCTGTCTCCCAGTGATCACTTCTAGCCTGATGAACTTTGCTGCTGCTTCCCCCACAGCAGCACCTGCTCCAAGTACTTCCCATATGCTCCAAGTACTTCCATCATATCCCATCTCAGCCTCCCACATTTTGTTAGATGTTATCTATAATAGTTCTTCTCATCACTAATTACATCGTCTTTTGGTATCTAGTGAACTGTATGTATTCCTCACTCCTCTCCTCCCATATTTGGTTGATTACTGGGGACTGAACTTAGGGCCTTGCACATGCTAAGCAAATGCCCCCTATGTATATGTACATGCCTGGTGCAGTCAGAAAAGGGAATTACAGATAGTTATGAGCTTCCATGCAGACAGGCACTGGGAACCAAAGCCCAGATCCTCTCTAACAACAGCAACCACTCTTAATCGTCTTTCCAGCCTGCCCCTCAACTTCGGTGTATTTTGTGATCTCAGGCATATTTCATAATCTCGGGAGCAGAAAAGACTCTCTTCCTCTGGACTTGTTTCCTTGTAATGATATCAGACCATCTCTGAAGGGTTCCCTCCTGAACATAAAGCTTTTCCTTTCTTCTGACTCTCACACTATGTCCTCTCTTCTGTAGAGGGTTTTCCTAAAGGAGAGTAAAGGTTGAGGTGATGACTGGTTTCTTATAACTTATATATAGCCGGGCGGTGGTGGCGCACGCCTTTAATCCCAGCACTCGGGAGGCAGAGCCAGGCGGATCTCTGTGAGTTCAAGGCCAGCCTGGGCTACCAAGTGAGTTCCAGGAAAGGCGCAAAGCTACACAGAGAAACCCTGTCTCGAAAAACAAAACAAACAAACAAACAAACAAAAAAAAACTTATATATATTATACATATTATATACAAATTTTATATGTATAGTTTATACATTTAATTTTAATTCATCTTGAATACAAATCCCTTCAAGTTAAAGAGTGTTTCTTAGTTTTTGTTCTTCCCTAAATCATCTCACTATCCCCAGCTACCTTTCTGCCTGATCCTTGATAATGAAGCTAAGAACTTTGCAGAAAAATGGTTAATATTCACATTGTGGGGAGGGGTAGTTCAAAGCATTTGCAGGTGTGTGAAATTTCTAACTGCAATACCCATTGAGTTTTAATGGGGTTAGAATTAATGCTAATGTTTCTGCACTTTAAATCTATGTTAGCAGCAATGAGCTTCCCAAGTATTAGATCTCTGTGAGTTATTAGAATTTTAGCCATCTGTCTGCTATCCAGAGAGTGGATGTTTGCTGTTCTGTAATTTATAACAAACACCATCGTGTAGAAAGTTTAAGAGTTTGAGTTGTTTGCCTGGAACTCAGAATAACTGACCTTTCTATTTTGTTCCGTAGCTTTCTCTTTATATGGATAAGTTTGAAGAATTCCAGACTACTATGGCAAAAAGCAATGAACTTTTTACAACTTTCAGGCAGGAGATGGAAAAGGTATTTGTATAATTTTTTTTAGTGGACTGAAATGTAAAAGGGATATTATGAGTTCTTTATTACTACTTGGGTTGAGTTTATATTGTGATATTATTTTTCCAAATACAGGGTGATATTTAGTCACTTTATTCTTTAGTGTGCCCCCAAATAGTTATCTTTATACTTTTAGGATTTTTCCTTATTTATAGCAAATTCTTTTTTGTTGTTTGCTTTTGTTTTTTTTTTTTTCACGACAGAATTGCCTTGTGTATCCTGGAATTTGCTCTGTAAACCAGGATGGCCTCAAACTCAAGAGATCCACCTGCCTCTGCCTCCCAAAGGCTGGGATTAAAGGCACCAATTCCCTGCTCACTTCTTTATTAGAAGTAGGCCTTTTCAATCTCTTAACAGGCTTACTTCCAATCCTTTCAAAAAAAAATTCCTTTTCTTGCCCACATTAAACAGCTCTTGTAGATCAGACTAGCAGAATTTGATGTGACCTTGAATATCTGATACTCTACAAGCTTACCCTACCACATCCCATTTTTTGTTATGTTTTAGGAGTTTCACTGATGCCCAGGCTGCTCTTGAGCTCTAGGATTAGAGCAGTTCTCTTGCCTCAATCCTCAGCCTCCCAGCCCAGATAACTGGGGCTTACTGGTACACTCCACATCAAACTATAGTGGCTAATTTTTTTCAAGTAGTGTTGAAAAGTATAATGTACATGAAAAGTATAATGTACAGTGTAAGCCATGACTATTATTCTATCTTACATAGTAGCCAAGAATGCATGCTCGGGCTGGAGAGACGGCTCAGAGGTTAAGAGCACTGGCTATTCTTCCAGAGGTCCTGAGTTCAATTCCCAGCAACCACATGGTGGCTCGCAACCATCAATAATGAGATCTGGTGCCCTCTTCTGGCCTGCAGGTGTACATGCAGGCAGAACATTGTATACATAATGAATAAATAAATCTTAAAAAAAAAATGCATGCTCTGAGTCAATGTCTCCATTGCATTGGAGTCCTGGTTGCTGTTCCCAAGGCACCCATGTTAGGTGGCTCACAACCATCTGTAACTCCAAGTGATCTGATGCCCTATTCTGCTGTCTGTGGGCATTTTGCTCATGTGCATATACCCCCAGACACATGAATATACTCAACTAAAAATAACTATGGAGCTGGAAGATGGCTCAGTGGTTAATAGTGCCTGCCACTCCTGCAGAGGGCTCAGTTCAGTTTCAGTACCCATGTCAAGTAGATCATAAATACCTGTAATTCTAGCTCCTGGAAATCCAATGCCCTCTTCTGGTCTGCATGGGCACCCACAGCCATGTGCACATAGATACACACATAAATAAAATATAAATCTTTTTAAAATGTGACTGTAAACAAGTTCTGACTTTGTGCTCCCCATCTACTTTGTGTGTGTATGCACATGTGCACTGGCACATGTGTGGAGGGCAGAGGACTACTACTTCTGTGAGTAGGTTCTCTCCTTACACCAAACAGGTCCATCAGGGTTGGTGGCAAACACCTTACTGGCCCTTTAAAGAAAATAAAAAAGGTACACCAATTTCAGATAGTGTTTGGCTCATTAAACATGTGCTCAATTACCATGAGCTAAAAAGTGCTCAGATTACCACCTTGAAGTATTTTTAGACCTAGTAATCTGGAGAATTCCATGAGCAGCAGATTTGTTCTGCCTACCAGTCCTTTGAGTTGATAATCCGATCGAGGGGTAACTGTTAGGCACAGTAAGTATTAGCTGAATTCCAGCACATGCTCACTGTTGAAGTGGAACACAGTTCAAGACAGGGATACCCCAAATTTGCTATCCTTGTGGAAGATCCTGTGGGATGGAAAAATATAGATCACTGTGGGTCAGTACTTAACTCACTTCTTCCCTGAGCTCCTTCCACCACCTTTTTCCTCGTTTGTTGTGTTAGCCACCAGTAGAAGACATCTGGTCTGCTTTGTTGGTTCCTTTAACAGCACCTGGCTCAGTGTCCTGACTTGAAAATCATAGCTTGTGTGAATTCAGCAGACAAAGGAATATTGAGAATGTGACCAAATGATAGGCATAGATAAATTTCATTCTCAACATTTCTTGTAGCAGAGGTTTAAGAATGTTCCTTTGCGGGCTGGAGAGATGGCTCAGTGGTTAAAGAGCACTGGCTGCTCTTCCAGAGGTCCTGAGTTCAATTCCCAGCAACCACATGGTGGCTCACAACCATCTGTAATGAGATCTGGTGCCCTCTTCTGGCCTGCAGGGACACATGCAGGCAGAACACTGTATGTATAATAAATAAATAAATCTAAAATTAAAAAAAAAAAGAAATAAAGCATTAATTAAAAAAAAAAAGCATGTTCCTTTGCCCAGGCATGATATTACATGCCTTTAATCCTAACAATCCAGAGGCACGGGCAAGCAGACTTCTGAATTTGAGGCCAGCCTGGTCATACCAAGTTCCAGACCAGTCAAGGCTACATAATGAGACCACCCCCCACCACACACCACACAGAAAGTGTTCCCTTGATTCTTTTGGGCCTACTTTATTATCTTTAGCAAAATTCAAGGTATGAGTTGGGAAGATAAGTAAAACATAACTTTAATTTCTCAAGAAGTATTAATTAAATTCCACTTTAGTTTTCAAATGATTGGAGCTTATCGTAGCATATCAATTTTTAGTCTTTGAAGACAAGAGAGCCGACAGCTCAGTGAGGCAAATACAGTGACAGAGGGGAACAACATTAAAGCTTTTTTGTGATAGGACAGCTGGTAGAATAAAAAATGGAGCTGGGCGGTGGTGGCGCACACATTTAATCCCAGCCAGGCGGATCTCTGAGTTCGAGGCCAGCCTGGGCTACCAAGTGAGTCCCAGGAAAGGCGCAAAGCTACACAGAGAAACCCTGTCTCGAGAAAAAAAAAAAGAAATGGAATTTAGGGCCTGGAAAGATGGCTCAGCAGTTAAGCTTACTTGTTCTTGCAGAGGACTGGAGTTCAATTCCCAGCATCCACCCAGTGGCTCCCAACCATCCATAACTCCAGTTCCAGGGGATCTGATGCCTTCTTTTCACCTCCTGAGAGCACCGGGCATATATGTTGTGCACATACATACATGCAGTCTTTATATATTCACATATATAAAGAAAATTTAACTGTTTTTTTTTTACAGATGACAAAGAAAATTAAAAAACTGGAAAAAGAGACAATGATATGGCGCACCAAATGGGAAAATAATAATAAAGCACTTCTGCAGATGGCTGAAGAGGTAAGATATTTCCTGAGATAGGATGTGTCGTTAGTTATACATAGAATATGATAGTTACTGAATAGACTGATGCCTTTCCTGGTAGCTGGATAGTGATAGAGGGTCCTGAATGAAGGATCAAGCATTTTATTGCCAGTTAATTCGAGCATCTTCTGAATCAATGTTTTCTCAAACTTGAATCTATATTCCTCCTGTAACATTTTCACAAATTTGAGAGAACTGTACAATATTGGAGCACACATGTATAAGAATCTTATTCTGCCAGGCAGTGATGGCACCTGCCTTTAACCCCAGCACTTGGGAGAGGCAGGCAGATCTCTGAGCTCGAGGACAGCCAGGACTAGACAGAGAAACCCTGTGTCTCTAAAAACAAAACAAAAAACTGTTTTAAATAAGCTTAGTTTTGCAAGTCTTTGACATCTACCTTCAATTTCGTTATAAGTTAACATGTAATTTTTATCAAGTTAAGGGGATTTTATCTATTTTTAAGAAATGGAATTTAAAACATTATGTTAAATAGCATTCCTATACTTAAGATGCATAGGCAGTCGAGGTATACTAACTTGTTAGGCTTCTGAAGAAACTAAACATGTATAATAGACAATAACAGATAGTTTCCAATTTGGTTCAGCTCAGTTATTTTTTTGTTTACAAACAATACCTGATTTGTATTTAATGAGGTCATGGAACTGTCGACTGGTTTTGTTTTTCATTTGAAAAAAAAATACAACAGAAAACTGTCCGTGATAAAGAGTACAAGGCCTTTCAAATAAAACTGGAACGGTTAGAGAAGCTGTGCAGGGCTCTTCAGACAGAGAGAAATGAGCTCAACGAGAAGGTGGAAGTCCTGAAAGAGCAGGTCTCTATCAAAACAACAGA
Organism: Peromyscus leucopus; assembly: GCF_004664715.2. Classification (NCBI taxonomy): domain Eukaryota; kingdom Metazoa; phylum Chordata; class Mammalia; order Rodentia; family Cricetidae; genus Peromyscus; species Peromyscus leucopus. Next base: position 31,277,539 of record NC_051083.1, read on the forward strand.
TGGGGACTTGGTGTCACCTGCGATGCAGCCCTGTGCTGCCCTGGATTCATTCAAGGAGACGAACACTTCAAGAAGAGCCCTGGGAATGCACTTGGAATCTAGGGCCAAAGCCAAGTCAGTGAGTGAGAGAAGAAGTGCCACACAAAAGCCCTCATCTTCAGGTTCTGCGAAAGGCATTGAGTCAGTTGACTAGGGTGAAATGTGACCACTGTATTGAGAGATATATTTTGTGTATAAATTCCTCTGTTAGTAGTAACTATTGGTTTTGTGGTGAAATTTTTCTTACTTTTTCTACCATATCTGTATTTTCTTAGAACTACTGGACTTATGTGGTACAGGAGGCTGCTTAGCAGTTTGAAATAGTTTTAATCTATAAATTTCCTTAAACTATGTTGCACATCTGCCTCATTTTCCCCCCTTTGTTGGCGTGCATGTCTTCATTGCTTTGTCCTTTCTGCTCCTTGCACCTAATTTTCCTAATTAAAGCATCATTCAAGACAGGGCCATTTGAGGAACTATGATCTCAGGATAGTTCCTTGATGTGAAAACAATTTAAATTAAAACATCTTGGCCCATTAATGTTAGTCAAAGGAAAATACCAGATGATTACCTTTGCTTAATAGCCTATTTAAATAAAGGGGGATGGGGGACAGGTCAGAAACAAGCTTAGCATTTTTCATTCAAATTAGCTTTGAGATGACAACGTAACCTTGAAGTTCTGGCAGAACATATATAAATACGTTACTTGTGAACAAAATTGAATGAACGGGCTTAATGTTTCTGCAACTAAAAATAAGTCATACTGTGCTGGTTTTGGGATAGAATGTATGTACCACATGTGAAATTAATCTGGACTACCTGATGATCACTGTAGTGGATGGTGGTGGTTTATGTACATATTCTCCACTTTGCAGAAAAAGCTGATTATTCTTTGAAAACTGCTCTTCCTTGCAGTACTTTGTGAGTTTAGTACAAGAATAAATTCATATGGAGCTTGTATTAAGCAAAAGCTTTTTTTTCACCCCCTACATTTTTGCTATATAAAAATTGGTTGTTCATTTGCTCTAAGACTCTCACCAGGGGCTGTGGATGTAGCTTAGTGGTAAGCACTTGCCTATCATAAGAGGCCCTGGGTTTACAAGTTCCATCAGCAAAGAACGCCAGTTATTTTGTTTCCTGAAAGAGAATTTAAATTACGGATCAGCACTAACTGAAACATTTAATTTCCAAAGTAAAAACACTGGAAACAGCATTTTTTTTCTATCTTGGGAAGACTTGGCAGATTGTTTACATAGACAAGAAGACCTCTAACTTATGCTTTCTGGTCCATTTCTCCTTTCTTTGATGCTGTCATTTAAAACAAGACAAAACAAACCAGTATTAACGTTTCTACACTTTAAATTGGGGAATTTCAAAACATGTCTTAGTTCTTTTTGTTTTCTCAATGTTGAATGTGGCTCAGCCATGCAAACTACTAGAAGGGTCTTTATTGTCTTGGTATAATTTGCATGGAAATTCTATAAACCACATTCTATTGAGCAAAACTATCAAACTATCAGACTAAATTGTTTACTGGACTGAATAAACTCCATTTCTCTTTGCTATAAGTTTTATTTGTAAACTCCTGTCACATTCATGGTCTGAACTGGGTTCAAAGAACTGAAAATTGTCCAAAAGATAGAAAACAGTCCCTGGAGCAGAGTATTGTATCTTTCTAAACTTTCACCATTGGTCATGTTAATCAAGGAGTCAGACAGTGGAGGAAAAGAAATTTTTAAAGTAGATTCTAATCTTATTACTGTCAAAGTGTGTCAGAAACAAAAACAATACCTTCCAATAGCCTCTTATAAATACTCTCCCACCTTCAGCTACTAGAAAATACTGGATCATTTCCCATGAAGGTATATCAGAAATATAATCTACTTGGAAATTATTACTAATGATCACATTTCATAAGTCTGCTGGATACACAGCTCTTAACATTTTATTAAGCCATGTGTGTAGCCTGCCACATTTTTTGTGGTGCTTGTCCTATGTGGAAGACTGTAAATCTTGGACCTGTTGCATATTTTCAAGGGCTTCATAAAGCAATGTGATTAACAGTCCTGGCCTGCTGCTTTTGGCTTACATGCATTTTTAGCTAGATGTTTGGAGGATAGGGATTCTGTCTGGGATGTATTCAGAATCTTTCCTCCCATTACCCTGTGAATACAAATGGGACCTCAGAGAAGGATACCCTCCCCTAAAGTGATCACCTCACCAGCCCAGTGTTGTGGCTTTGTAGCACGCCTGTATCTACCATATTATAGAACACTGTAATGCTACTAGGCTGGCTCAGAAAAGGTTTAAATGTTGAATTCACTTACTGCATTTGGTGCACTACCATGCGATCTTGATGTATATTTATAGTGGCAGTAGACCCCAAAATGTAGCGAAAACTTGGGTCTTGAATATATCAGGCCATTTCATCCTCAGACTTGTAGAAGTACATTTCCTGGTCTTGAGACCAGTATTTTTTAGTTATGTATGCAACTGCCTTTATTACACACCTGGTTATCACAATTCAATTCTCAGGTGTTGCAGAAAAATCTACCTCTTTCAGACTGTAGATGGAAATAACTGTGAAAAAAATGATGCAGATATCTTCTAGTTTGTGCTAAACACACTGCTTTATTTTTACAGCCCACGTCTTTCATGAGGATATGAATTGTTAAGAGGCAGTCTTGTTTTGCTTTTCAAAGACATTTTGTAGAGATTTTTCACTAACGTGAATCTGATTTTATCTACTCGATTCTGTATAGATACATATTAAGTAAATATGTATGATGAATTTAACAGCTTCCGTGTATTCTTTGGTTGCCAGTGTGGCCTTAATTGCGTACACATGCGAAAGAACAATTTTACCTATTTTTACCAGAGAAAGGAGATATGTATGGGAGCATGCACACACATCCACCCCTTCCCCAGCTTCTAAAAGAACAAACAAACTTTATTTTAAAACTTTATTTCTGCAAAGCCAATCAAGAAGTGTTGAAAGGAAAAAGTGTAAAAGTTATCCTTGCATATTTGGGAACTTCAGCAAGCACTTAAAAGTTTGAGAAAATGAGGACTTAACAGTTGAATCAAAGGCAATACCCAGCAACGTGTATTTTAAAACAATAATGATGTCCTTTCTTAAGCAACATTCCTTTTTTTCCCCTAATAGCTACAATATGATACAGTACGCAACAGCTCACTTGAAAGTGCTAGAATCAGAGGGTAAAGAACGCCATAAGCCATCCCACTTACATTTCCTACTATACAATGCCTTTTTGGCGCTTGATAAATCAAGCATTCATGTAGCAATACATTCAACAGAAACACCTCATACTTTGGGTTTAAGATCCTTGTCCCTCCAGTTCCGATGTCGTGACATCTGACTCTTCGTCATTGTAAATATTTTCAGCCTGGAGATAACCAAATAAATTCACAGGTAAAAACAGAATTTATATCTGTGAATATACATTTTAAAAGTTACTGTCAAATTTGTTTCTTCAGTGGTCAGTACCCTTTAAATTATTTGCCAGTATGGAATTCCCTAGACATACTTAGTCACCCACATACTATTTAGTCACTGTTCAGAAAAAGCATCGTCTGAAAACATTTTAAGCACTTAGGGGGAGCAATGGTTAACTCAGAACCTTAACATTTTCCTCCCATATCTTTCTTGTGTGACAGCACTGATACCAGAGACCAGAACAATGTCAAGACTCCAGCTAACAGTACGATAACAAACATTAAGCAGATGTTGTGCATGTTGTTTATATGAATGTGTGGATAAAAATGGTATTATAAACTTAAGAAATTTTAATTATTACTATTGTGTATACACGTGTACATGTGTGGAGGTCAGAAAACAACTTTGTGGAGTTGGTTCTCTCCTTCCACTTCTACATGGGTTTCAGGCACTGATATTATTATTATTAAGTCTTATGGTTTGTGAAACAAGTGCTTTTTTTACTTGCTGAGTCATTTTGTAGGCTCAGAAAAGGTTTCTTTAAACTGTTCCCATCCTATAACTTTAAAGTCACCTCAATAATGAAATATTTCTATTACATCCTATCACCTGAGAAACGGTTTTCCAAGAGTTATAAAAAAAATATTTCAACTCACCATCTGCCATATCTGCATGATGTTATCTTCAGACACCGAGCAAATGACCCAAGGTTCATTGGGGTTCCAACTGAAGTCTGAAATCTTGGCAGTATGTCCTCCATGAATAAACTTAATGAAAAACAAAAGTCTTGGTTTCATATCCTTTCCTAGCCTAAAGCTTCCAAGACTTTAAAATAGTTTCTAGAACAGTCTTCTTAGGCTGACCCACAATTTAGAGGTAGCATGACACGGGCTCTGTAATCTATTCCCACCACCAATATTCTGACATCTTTTGAACTTTCAGAAAAAGGACTAGAAACAGTGAACACCTGTATACTTTACCTAGACTCACCAAATACTATTTTGCTAATGTGTTCTGTCCACACATTCAAATGACTCAAGCAAGTTATTCATTGCATTCCTAAGTTCTCTGCCCATAAGAAAAACATTTTTCTGTAACCATGCCACCACTTCCAAACTGAGAACAATGAACAGTAACCAAGCATTTCCAACATGTCTGAGAATCTCCTGGTTTTTCTTTAGCCTTTTCACATTAGGAATCCTTCCCCTGCTTCAAATTCCCAAGGTATATAGACTTGGGCTTAAAAAAACAATACTGAGACTTTAAGATCCAGATTGCAGCATAGGCCAAGGACCTTTCCCTAAGAAATGTCAAAGGAAGAGATCTTATTTTCTCTAACAGACTACTACCTCACAAGGCACTGCACCAGGCCAGGTGGCGATGGTGCACATCTTTAGTCTCAGCACTCAGGAGGCAGAGGTAGGTGGGTCTACATGACTTTGAGGCCTACAGAGCAAGTTCCAGGACAGCCAGGGATACACAGACAAACCATGTCACAAAAAAAAAAAAAAAAAAAACACAACAAAAAAGGCCACTGTGTTTAATATGTTTCTTATCAGAACTTAGAGGACTTGATTCTTTGGAAGAACAGAAAGTTTGACTTTAGTTTGACAATGATTTCTCTGTGAATTAGGTTATATTTAATCTAATTATAAAGCTCTAATCATTTAAATAAAACAGCCCAATCATTTTATTTAAAAGAACATGAGATATAATCTCAGCACTTGAGACTGAGGCCTAGGCTAGAGATCTCCAAAAAAAAGAAAAAAGGGAAAAACAACTTCCCCATTAAGTGAAATGGTATGGTAAACAGCTTTACAAATGAACAATCTTATGCCCCCCCCACCGCCCCCCCAAAACAGGCTCTTGCTCTGTAAGCCAGGTTCAAGCTTCTGACCTCCCCCTTAGCTTTTACCTGTTGAACTACCTCTCTAGCTACTAATTTACTACTCTTAAATAGTAAGAGTACTATTTAACTTCAAGCTTTCTTTAAATACAGCAAAATCGTGATAGATTTTAAAAAGTATTTATGTGTATGTCTGAGTATGTACACGCGAATGCAGTGCCCATGGAAGCCAAATATGTTGGATCCCTCTGGAGCTGGAGTTAAGATTGTGAGCTACCTGGCATGGGCACTGGACTGAAGTCTGGTCCTGTCAAGAGTAGTAGGTATTCCTAACTGCTGAGCTATCTCTAGCCCCCTAGTGGTTTATCTTAAGGACTATAAAATTACTGCAAATTCATAATATATAAAGGAGGAAACTGGCTGTAGACAAAGGCCTTTCTGAAAATGCTTTAAAAACCATGAAGGTTCTGGTTCACAAACAGGAATTCAGAATAAGTCATCCACAATAAAATATTTAGATGCCACCATCTTATTATGGTAGCAGTTTATTGAGAAATAGTTTTACTTACCACCCCTGTCAGGACAATACACTGTTCCCTGTGGCCTCAAAATTCATGGCCTTCCTTTCCTACTTGAGCTTCCTGGGTTGGAGGATTATTCTTTAAGCAGCAATGATAATGAATGCCAAACATCCTGGTTTATATAAAGTTCCTATCATCCTTTTGCTTATTTCTTGCCTAAAGATACTGGGCACAGGAGCCAAAGAAGATAGGGAGCTTACACAAAGTGGGAGTTAGTCAACACCTGGGACGTGGGCTTACTGGCTTACTCTCAAAGATACTATATTCCAAGACCATAAGTTATCTTCACTTAACCATTTCCAAAAACCTTCTGGGGCTCTATTTACTATTTTTGATAAATGTCAGAACCTAATCACAATAACCTCCTGGACTTTCTTTTTGAAATCACTGGCAAGCAAAACTTTGAAGCTCTGACCCATTCCTGAGATAGGCTAATGAGAAATAATCCAGTGTGCTTTAATCTAATGCATACCAGGAGTTCTGGAGGCCCATCTTCCGCATCTTCTGCTGATTGTTCTTCTCCAATTTTACTATTAAGAAAGAGCATAAAGCCTTCATTATTGAAGTTTTCCATGAAGTTTTATCTTAAAATACATACATTTATTATAAAAGTATTTCTCTGTGAGAATCACTTAGGACAGTGGTTCTTAACCTAGGGGTTGGGTGACCCTGTCAGAGGTCACCTAAGATTGTCCAAAAACAGGTATTTATGACTTGTAACAGTAGTAAAACTACAATTATGAAGTAGCAATAAAAATAATTTTATGTCAGGCAGTGGTGGTGCACACCTTTAATCCCAGCACTCAGAAGGCAGAGCCAGGCAGATCACTGTGAGTTCGAGGCCAGCCTGGTCTACAGAGCGAGATCCAGGACAGGCTCCAAAGCTACAGAGAAACCTTGTCTCGAAAAAAACAAAAAATAGTAATAATAATTTTATGGTTGGGGGTCACCACAACATGAGGAACTATATTAAAGGGTCGCAGCACTAGGAAGGTTGAGAAATACTGCTTTAGAACCACTGCTTTAGGAGCATTTATTTTTCTATTATTGTATTATGGATTGTTTTATTTCCTGGAAATGGGCTGGAGCCACTCATAATTAAAGAAATATTGCTCATAATAAACATTAGCTCAAAATTCCTTCAATATTTTAACTGTAGTTTTAATACATCAGAATTAAAAGGAAAAAACACATACAAAAGTATACAGAACTAATGTGCAGCCTCTATACTCTTTAGGCCTTTTGCATTCCAGTACATTGTATCTATCTAAAGACATAGCAGCTTTTAGCTATACAATGTATAACCCAAGGAATGGTATGTCATGAGGGTTTTTTTTGGGGGGGGGGTAGGCTTGAGCCCAGGGCCCCATACATGGTAGGCACAAAGTATTCTATTGAGTTAGCCCCTCCCTCCCTCCCTGTCTATCTGCCCCAGAAATTAAGTTTTCTTTGTCAGTTTGAGACAGGGTCAGATTATGTAGCCCCAAGCTGGCTTTGAACTTGTGGTTGTTTACTGTAGCCTTTGACCTGTGATCATAGCACTTTAAAGGCAGGAATATCAGAATTTGATGCCAGTCTGAGCTACACAAGCCTCCCCCCCACACACACACACAAAACAAAAAACCCCCAACCAAATCCAATAGTTCTGCTTATATACTATGTGATTCCAATGAGACATAAAGCCAATATTTTAATGCTTGTGGTGCTAGAGACTGAACTCCCCCTTGCATATGCTAGCTGTATCACTGACCTACATCACCCATAGTCATGTGTAGCAAAAAGGTGTTTTAATTAGCAAAATGAGTTTCATACTTGAGCAACAATAAAACAAGGCTGGAGAGTAGGCTCAGTAGTTAAGAGCACTTGCTGCTCAAGCGGAACAGGATTTTACTTCCCAGTACCTACATAATGGTGGTTTACAACTAGCCATAATTCCAGTTCCAGCAGACCAGATGCTGTTTTCTACTATCTGTGGGCACCTGACATGTATGTGTTGCACATACACAGGCAAAATACTCATATAAAACTCATGAGCAATTTCTGGGTTTTTTGGCTTTTTCAACACAGGGTTTCTCTGTGTAGCAGCTCTGGCTGTCCTGAAACTCTGTAGACCAGGCTAGCCTCGAACTCACTGAAATCCACCTGCCTCTGCCTCAAGTGCTGGGATTAAAGGCGTGCGCCACCACGTCCAGCATAAGCAATCTCTTATTTGCTGATTTACTTTTATATTACAGAACAAAAACTCTCAGACAGTTAAAAGCTTACTGAAGTTGGATTAGCAAACTGCTTTCCTGGTTTATGAGCTCTATTACGTAACCTGTCAGATTATCACATCAGTATAGTACCTCATCACCAGATCTTAAATTACCTTAAATCCCACACATTCAGGCGGCGATCAGTACCACTTGAAGCCAGAATAGTTTCATTATGTGGAGACCAGTGGACCTAGCAATAGATTATTTTGAAAACTTGTTTAAAGAGTTCTCTGTTCCTTGATTTGTAGCTATCATTCTAAACCATATTTCCCCACCTCACACTCTGTCCATTTCTCAGCCCAGAGATCTCACTATCTAAGCTTTCAAGTAAGCCCTATCCAACCATCTTGATGGTACTGAACCAAGTGCTTTGTGCTTGTTCTACCAAGTCCTTAAGTATCTCTTGAAGGGCCCAGCCCCCGCCCCATCCTCCACCCAGGAAAGTCAAATTCTTTAGTACTGAAGAACTCAGGTAGACCCCAGAAAACCTTTTTAGACTCATAACCATCCATGAAACTGTTAAAGCTATTCAGTCTATCCTAACCTATAATCTCTATTCTAAAACCATGTATAATACCTTTTTACTAGTGGATCCACCACAGTGGCACTCTTAACTGAAGAATCTTTGAAAAACATATATCGAACTGATTGTTTTGGAAGAATATTTCTACTTCTGGACTGGGGGCTTCTCAAAAACAATGACAGCAACAAAAATCCATCACCCTGATAGTTTTACATAGTAGAACCAAAAAGAACTTTGAAAGGAAATTAATGTCTAATACCCCACCACCAAATAAAAGAAAAAAACTTGCCAGGTGATGGTGGTGTACACCTTTAATCCCAGCACTCGGGAGGCAGAGGCAGGCGGATCTCTGAGTTTGAGGCCAACCTGGGCTACAGAGCGAGATCCAGGACAGCCAGGGCTACACAGAGAAACCCTGTCTCAGAAAAAAAACTAAAGATATTCCCCCCTTTCATAAAGTCACTAAAACATGACATAAAAACATCAGAAAACTGGGCTGGCGAGACAGCTAAATGAATAAAGTCCTTACCACAAAAAGAAAAAAAAAAAATTGAGTTCAGTCACCAGATCCCATAGTAGGAGAAAACTGAATCTCTCTGACCTCCCTCCACATGCATATGCCCATACAAATGCACACATTTATAAATAAAAATTTTAAGGACATCCAAAAACTGTCATATACCTGAAAGATTTCATCCTTATGCGATTCAAAGGTATGGAGTTTTAGTTTTAGATTGCGCAGGTCCCATAAAGCTACAGTCTATAGGGAAGAAACCAAATGAAAATCATTTCTATACTTTATGTATGACCTTTAAAATGCCTATTAAAGTACAAAACAACAGGGCTTAGTAAACACCAAGGGGGAAAAAAAAAAACATGAAACCTTATCTGCAGAGCCAGTTGCTAGAATGAACTCGCTGTAGGGATTGAATGAGAGGCAGTTGACCTCAGCAGTGTGTGCATCCACCAAATGGCTTGGCTTAGAAGTAGTATTGGATCTGGTGTCCCATCTGAAACACAAAAGGCCAAGACAAGGCATACAACACCCTACCACTCCCAAACATTTGGCTCAGAAGAGGCTATTCCTTTCTGCACAAGCTATGATGTGCTTACCCATTCACAAATACATAAACCACACACAGCTTGCAATTTAGTTTTCTGACTACTAAATGACACATTTTAAACCTCCAGGTAACAACTGGGGCTATTATTTCTAGGTCCTTTTTATTGGATTTCTAATCTTAATTACCTACCATTTTAGGTATATAAAAAATAGACCACAGAATAATGTAATAATTTTTAACTATATTTATCCTTATTAAATTTCAGTATATTGTTCTCCTTCTCAGTACTACAGCAGTTACTTATGAAACATTTTTAATTTTAATACAGCTTGATGGCCACACCCTGATAGAAACATTCTCTTCCTCCCTGGTCTCTCTAATCAGTTACTCTGGATCTCAAATTTAGACTTTGTCACCATTCAAGCAATTTCTCATTTTTAGACCACAACATAACTTTCAAGAAATAGGATTCAATCAGTCTACCCATCACTGATGGTCACATCCAGATCACCCATAAAGGTTCCACTGAACCTTCCATCTTACATCATAAGTTTCTGATCATCAGCAACAGATCCAAACAAGGACTCATGCAGAAGATGCCAGGCCACATCCTCTACAACAGCTGAGTGGCCAGTAAAGATTGCTTTAGCATCCACAATTTTGCCTTCCTTTGGTCCTGCATTTATATCCCACAGGCAGACAGTCTAAGGGAGAAGAAAAAAAAAGAACTAAAGCTATGAAAATGCCAGATTTAAAAGTTAACATCGCATCTTATTCAGGGACATATTTATCTCCCTAAAACCAAATAGACAATTACTACTATGGTTTATTATCAACCAGAACTAAATAGTAAGATCCTACTGTTGAAGACAACATATCCTAAGGTTATAATCCCAGCACTCGGGAGCCTCTGTGAGTTCAAGGCTAGCCTGGGCTGCCAAGTGAGTTCCAGGAAAGGCACAAAGCTACACAGAGAAATCCTGTCTCGAAAAACCAAAAAAAAAAAAAAAAAAGAAAAAAGAAAAGTTTCCATCTCTACAGAGATTCTTTAGCTTAGATCTATCTATGACACTTTCACTCTTATAAGATACAGTAGATTACGAAAAAACATGGGGGGCTGGAGAAATGGCTCAGTGGTTAAGGCACTGGCTGCTCTCCCAGAAGTCTTGAGTTCAATTCCCAGCAACCACATGGTGGCTCACAATCATCTGTAATGATATCTTGTGCCCCCTTCTGGCCTGCAGGCAGAACACTGTATACATAATAAACCTTTAAAAAAAAAAAAAAGTAAAAGAAAAAAACACGCCTTTAATCCCAGCACACTCGGGAAGCAGAGCCAGGTGGATCTCTGAGTTTGAGGTCAGCCTGATCTCCAAAGCGAGATCCAGGACAGGCACCAAAACTACATAGAGAAACCCTGTCCCGAAAAACCAAAAAAAAGAAAAAGAAAGGAAGAAAGAAAAGAAACAACATGGTTCTTACATGGTCATCAGATGCACTCAGGAGATGTCCACTCAAATTAGAATTCCAGGAAAGACCATAGCCTTCCTTTTGATGACCTCTTAATCTAAGATCAGGATTACATTCTCCACTTGGATCTAAGAGAAAATAAGAAACACATTAACCACTAAGTTATCCGTTTATCAGACTTGGTAAGAGCCAAGTTTCAGACTCCTTCACTGATTGAGCCATAACAGCAATTCTACAAGAACAATGGCTACATCTAGCCCACAACTATTCTGACTGGTTTGGGAAAACTTAATATTATCACCAATACAGAAATGTTGAAAAATACAGCTATCCCATAAATTTGTATATTTGGAACCCTATCATCTCACCCCAAGGCATTTTTTAGAAGTATATCTAATATAGCAGCAGGTCTGGCCATTAACTTAGCCCTGGGGTAGCCTGAAATCATGAATGACCTTTGGCCAACCTCTCAGAATGTGACATGCTCAGAGCAGTGAAGGCATGCTGTAGCAACTTGTTGTAGGACTGTTTACCAAGGATTCATCTAACTTCACTGTTGAAGCTATTGGTTTTCATTACCATGAATGTACAAGGAGTGTGTGACCAGATTTCCATTAGAAACTCCAGACCCTGGGACTCAAACAGGCTTCTCTGTACAGTCACTTAGCATATATTCCTGTGGTTTTTCTGCTATAGAAAAGACGTGTCCTGTTTTGACCCCAGAAAAGAAGTACTCAGAAGCCTGTGTATATTCCCTCTGGAGACTTGTCCACTGCATTTCTACCTGACTGATGTCTTTTTTCTTCTGCTTTTGGTCTGGATCCTTTGCTGTAATAAACCACACCTACAAGTAACCTGCAATTGGGTTCCTCTGGCGAATTACCCAATTTGAAGGTAGTTATGGGATTCTCCAATTTGTAAACCTTTAAATATTACACAGTATACTACTGTTTTTTTTTTAACTTATTTTGTGTATAGGTATTTGGTCTACATGTATGTATGTGTACCACATACATATGTGGTGCCCAGAGGCCAAAATGTGTTGAATCTCCTAGAACTAGTGTTACAGAGGATTGTGAGCTGCCATGTGGGTGCTGGGACTCAACCCCAGATCCTCTGGAAGAGCAGCTAGAGGTCTTAACTGCTGCTAAGCCATCTATTCAGCCTCCACAGCACAGTGTTTTAAATGATTTTTAAAATATTATCTTCTCAAATCAAAAAGATGTTCACTTAAGTAATGGCCTGGCTTTATTATTACATACCTGGTTTAGCAGGATGTTTTGTATAGTCAAAAACCAACACATCAGATGATGGTGTTTTGGTGGCAATGATGTGAGGATTCTGTGGCATATAACGAGCACGGTTTACTTCTCCTTCATGATTAATTTTAATTTCACATTCAATTTTTCCTGTTACGGAACCAAAGCCACCAAATTCTAAAGCGAGGGGACATAAACAAAAAAACATACACTCAGGATTAAATCTCACAAGTCATTTAACTCAATCACCCAACAGATTTTACCCTGACAGAATACGAACTGAGGAAAAAAAGAAAAATCTCCAAAATATAGGCTATGTGCCATATGAAAATTTCTTCTCAAAGCTCATTTGCATTTTATTGATATCTACCTCATAAGTTAATAAACTTCTACCTTGGATATAAAAAAATTTTAAGCCGGGGATGGGGGGGGCAGAGGCAGGGGGATTTCTGTGAGTTCAAGGCCAGCCTGGTCTACAGAGCAAGTTCCAGGACAGGCTCCAAAGCTACACAGAGAAATCTTGTCTTGAAAAAAACCAAAAACCAAAAAAAATTAAAACTAGGCTTTCATTGTTAAGATGTGAATATTCACAAAAAAAACTTACTTTCTGTACCGATGCATATGGCTTTTTTTTTTAATCATTCCTAATTGCTGAGTAGTACTTTAAACATACCATAATGTGCTTAACCAATGATCCTATAATCCTAAATTTTTAATCCTGTCAATGTTATTGTGAAAACCTCACACACATGCTGGGTCAATAGTTCTTTAAAGTTACATTGCTAAGCCAAAAGCTCACAGTATAAAATTTGAATATACAAGCTTTGAAGGAGGAATATTTCCTTTGACATCAATACTGGAATATGTAGTATACCCACCTCCCTTGTCACTCTCACAATGGGAAGCATCAAACTGCGCATCATCATTAGGAATATGGACTCGAGCAACCACCAGATGATTCTGCTCATCAGATGTATGAGTGCCCAGCACTAGCCAATGAAGGGCATAATCCTTTCCTTCTGGTCTGTTTAGGAGAAAAAAAGTCACACCAACCCTATATGAATTTTTCAATTACTAACAAATTCAGTCTATTTCCCTCAAAACACATTAAAATTTCTCTAGCAAATATATACTGAGTACCAACTACAAACCTGCTTTCCATCTAGTTACCAACTTTATTATCCCCATATTTTCAAATATATGAAAACATTCTTTATGAAGATGGTTTGGTTTTTTCTTTCCCCTGAAAAGTTCTCTTCCTTGGCCTCAATTATCATCATGAATGCTACCTTTCCTAGAGCAGCACTCTTGAGGACAATAGATCGACTCACCAAACACACCAACATCTACATAGTAGTCCATCACTAATCCTATACACATATACTCTAAGTTCCTACTAAAATTATACCTTCAGCCCCCTAGACACATTTTAATATGCTAGATGTTTCTGCTTTTCCAGTATGAGGCAATGAGGTAGAATGGAACGAGTTAAGTGTTAAATCAGGAAAAATGAGTTTATATGCTGGTTCAAACTAAAACTAGCTATATGCAACTATTTAAAGCACAACCTCCCTCTGGTCTCATTATCACCTAAAAAATAGGTTAAGTACAAATGGTATAATATACATAAAACCATTTATTTGTGTTTATGATGCCTATGCAATGGACATTTTCTTTTCTTTTTCTTTTGCAATGGACATTTTCAATGTAACTGTTTTTGTTATTTTGTCCTATGGAAACTCACCTTAAAGCTGAAAAATTTGCCAGTGCCTCTTGGCACCTTGATCCAAACAGTGCTTTTTGTATTGCTACATATCAAAAATGCTTTCCCACTTGTCTTTTATATATATAGTACAAAAATTTTCAACTGTGTTCCATGGTCCCACAAAAGGTATCAGTGACTTAGCAACAAAAGGTTTAGAGGCTATTTAGTAATAACTTAAAAAATTGAGTTCTGTCAAGTTAAAGTTTGGCTTATGGCAAAACAACATACACAACTCCTGAAGAAAATAGGTAGCCAAAGCTAAGCAATAGTAACTTTTAGGGGTAAGTATTAGTTGATGCACGTATAGTTAAGCCAAAAATACGATATGGCTTGGGGCAGGGACAGGCATGTACACACTTATTTTACTCAGCAAAAATAACTTAAGATAATTTAGGCCCCAGCTGGGTGGCCTACATCTATAATCTCAACTATTCATGCTGCTGAGGCAGCAAGATCACAAGCTAAGGCCTACAGGACCATGCATAAATTCAAGGCCAGTGTGCACAACTAAGCAGAGACCCTGGCTCAAAACAAAAGTGTTGGGGATATAGTTGGTGGTACAGCATTCAACTCCCATGTATGAAACCCTGGGTTCAATCTCTAGTGCTAGGTGGAAGAGGCCCTAAAATAATGTACTTTAGGAGGACTTGGGACAAATCAAAACCTTTACAGACAATTCAAAACCTTTACAGGGATGTGACTTAAAAACAAAGTAATCTTAAATAGATCTCATAAGGGACTTGCTATGGAGAAGAAGATACAAAAGTAACTATTTTAGTGGGGTTAAGGAAGAAAATGAAGACCAGTAAATATAATAAAAGCAGGTAGATAGACAGTTTAGTTTATCATAGGACCTTTTTAAGATAGACCTTTCTAAGAAGCTAAACTGGGGGAAATCTTAAAAATTTCTCTGGAATCAAATTAAAACATTCCAGTTTCACACAACTTGATTACATACGGATTATTTCCTTTTTACTAAAAATCCTTTTATCTCCATCATTAAAAACACAACCTACTGGGCTGGAGAGATGGCTCATCAGTTAAGAGCACTAGCTGAGTTCAATTCCCAGCAACCACATGGTGGCTCACAACCATCTGTAATGAGATCTGGTGCCCTCTTCTGGCCTGCAGACATACATGCAGACAGAACACTGTAGACATAATAAATCTTTAAAAAAAAAAAAAACAAACAAACAAACAAACCCACTTTACTCAATTATTGGGCAAGCCTCAATGAAACATTTCACTATTAGGATAAGATTTTATACTGTATCAAGAGGATAATAGAAAAATAAGTAATAAATAAAAAGGGAAAAAACAAAAACAAAAAGAACACACACACAACCCACAACCTACTTTCCTAACTTATATTATTTTCTTTAATATTGGACACACTCAGAAGCACTGATAAATCTATGCGGGGTGTGGTGGTGCACAATCCCAATACTCCAAGGCTGAGGCAGATCTCTTTGAGTTTGAGAACCCCCCTCACTGGTCTACATAATGAGGTCCAGGTCAGACAGAGCTACACAGTGAGCTAGACCCTGTCTCAAGTATAAAAATATGCTCTATTACAAGACTGTTTTCAGCCAGGCGGTGGAACTCACTATGTAGACCAGGCTGGCCTTGAACCCAGAGATCTGCCTGCCTCTGCCTCCCAAGTGCTGGGATTAAAGGCGTACGCCTCCACCGCCCAGCTCCAATACATTCTTTTTTTTTAATTAAGGATTTATTCATTTTACATACCAACCACAGATCTCCTTCTCTTCCCTCATCCCGCTCTCCTCCCTAATCCACTCCCCCATTCCTTCCTCCAAAAAGATAAGGCCTCCCATGGGGAGTCAGCAAGCCTAGTACATTTAGATGAGGCAGGACCAATCAAGTCAACAACTTGCTACCATAAAAAATAAATCCCAGGAACTGAATGGTAGAGGTTATCAGTGGCTACATAGTGAATTTGAGGTCAGTAGGTCTCAAAAAAAAAGGTAACAAAACCAGGTCTTCTTATTCTAGCTACTCAGAAGCTAAGGCAGGAGGATTCCACAGTTCAAGGCGACCCCCAACCACAGAGACTTTATTTCAAAATGAAAACATGTATTTTTTTTAAAGTTTATGGATGCTTGGCGGTAGTGTTCTTGACTAGTAATCATGAGGCCCAGGATTCAACCTTCAAAACAAAAACAAAAACAAAAAAAAGATAGGGGTTGGGGATTTAGCTCAGTGGTAGAACGCTTGCCTAGCAAGCAAGCACAAGGCCCTGGGTTCAATCCTCAGCTCCAAAAAAAAAAAAGGAGGATAATATACTTTTGTATTTTATAAAGATGGGCAAGAAATTGAAAACAGCTGCCTCTGCTAGGGGAGGGGGGATTAATATATGACGTGGAAGGGGACTTACTTTTCACACTTATGTACTGATTGTTACCTAAGAAATTTTTCAGTAAAGAACAAGAATATAATTCAGTGGTAAAGTGCTGCCTTGGATGCTGCTAGATTCACTCCCCAGTTTATAAACACTTAAAAAAAACCAGTCAGTTATTTGGGCAAGTCCAAGTAATCATTACAAAGCATGTTGAATATAGGCAGAAAAACACGAGGGGGTAGAGTAGGGTCTTGTTACTCAAAGACAGGCATTTGTAAAAATCAGCCAACATTTCACCACTGTATGTGGTGATAAAGTACCAATCACTTCATACCCTCAAAATGAAACCCCACAAAGCACCACAAAGCAGTCCTCAATATTCAATAATTCGTGTGCTTTGCATTTTCTTATAACCTACAACTGTCTCAATTGAAAATACAGTGTAGGAGCCGGGCGGTGGTGGCGCACGCCTTTAATCCCAGCACTCGGGAGGCAGAGCCAGGCGGATCTCTGTGAGTTAGAGGCCAGCCTGGTCTACAAAGTGAGTTCCAGGAAAGGCGCAAAGCTACACAGAGAAACCCTGTCTCGAAAAAAACCAAAAAAAAAAAAGAAAAAACAAAAATACAAAAAAAAAGAAAGAAAAGAAAAAAAATACAATGTAGGGCTGGAGAGATGGCTCAGCGGTTAAGAGCACTGGCTGCTCTTCCAGAGGTCCTGAGTTCAATTCCCAGCAACCACATGGTGGCTCACAACCATCTGTAATGAGATCTGGCGCCCTCTTCTGGGCTGTAGGTATACATGCAGTCAGAAAATTGTATACATAATAAATCAATCTTTAAAAAGAAAAAAATAACAGATTTAAAAAATACACTAAAATTTTTTTTTAGGCTACATATAGATTAGGGTCCCATCCCAGAGAAAATTCATTAAGTGTATGTAAATAAAACTCTTCCAAATGCAGATTCTGGTCCCAAATACTTAAGGGACATTCAGCCTTATTTTTAAAAACTTTATGTAAAACACATCATAGGTAACATTAAAAATAGTTTGTACTGGGTATGATGGTACAAGCCTTTAATCCCAGCACTCTGGAGACAGAGACAGGCAGATCTCTAAGTTTTAGGCCAGTCAGAGCTACATAGTGAGACCACGTCTAAAGAAAAAAAGCTTTCATTAAAGTCCAAATAAAGAGGTACTTAAACCCTTAAAAATTGTTTCTGAACAGCCAGGCTGTATTGACACCAGCCTTTAATCCCAGCACTCAGGAGGCAGAGGCAGGGGATCTCTGTGACTTCAAGGCCAGTCTGGTCTACAGAGTGTATTCCAGAACAGCCAGGGCAGTTACAGAGAAACCCTGTCTCAAGAAAAAAAAAAATATGTCTGAACAAGCCAGGCATAGTGATGCACACTTTTAATCCCAGCAGTCTGGAAGCAGAGGCAGAAGTATAACAGTTCTAGGCTAGTCTATCTACACAATGAGTTCTAGGCCAACCAGGACTACATAGTGAGACCCTGTCTTTAAAGTAAGTTAAAAACAGGATGAGGTAGAAGAATTAACATCAGTCATCACTTAACTATGTTTTTACTCTACACAAGATACTTAACATACAAGACCGTATTTAATTCCCCCAAATGTATGTAATAAGTTGGTACTACTAACATCTTCAGTGATCTGTAGATGAGACAACTAAGGGAGACTGAGTCTAAACAACCTGCCTTAGCACACAAAGGGAGTAAGCAGAGGCAAGATTCAAACCTAGGTCTGTGACCTTTAAGTCCCCATTCTTTTCTATTATGCTGTAGTTAAGTTTAAAAAGAACCATAAACTGTTAAAGATTTTAAGTCCTGAATAACAGGAAGACAAAAAAAGACTAATGAAACAAAATTCCAAAGAACCTGAATACTTTTGTGTATAGGTTCATGGCTTGTTGTTGTTTTTTTCTTTTACTGTTTCAAGATTTATTTTATTTTAAGCATATGGATGTTTTGACTGCATTAATGTCTGTCTGGTCATCACATGCATGACTGAGGCCTGCTTAAGTCAGAAAAGGGCATCAGATCCCCTGGAACCTGAATTACAGAAGGTTATGAGACGCCAGGTGGGTGCTGGGAATCAAATCCAGGTATTCTTTAAGAACAGCCATCTCTCTGGCCCTTTGTTTTTTTTTTTTTTTTTTTTTTTGAAACAAGAGTCTTACAATGTACCTCAGGCAGGCTTATAACTTGGAATTAGCGCCATGTGCCACCACACCCAGCTCAATCTTTTTTATTTATTGTGTACGCAACAGTGGGTATGTGGAAATCAGAGCACAACTTGCAAGAGTGGGTTCTGGAGACTGAATGTGGTCCTCAGGCTTGGAGGCAAGTACCTTCTACCATGCTGAGCCAGCTTGCCAGTCTTCAGTCTATTTTAGAACCTGCTCAAAAACAGCTCAGCCACAGAGCACATGCCTACCATGCTAAGGCCCTGGGTTTGGCTCACCCACAGTGCAGAAAAAAAATGCTTATAAGCCCCCATTATTTAGCCATTCAAGACTCTTCTCACATGTATACATTTAGATTTTTAAAATGAACTTTTAGTATTAAAAAAACCTTGCAAATAAAAAAAAAATCAAAATTTTCAGATTGTAAGTCCCCATCTGTTAAGTTAATGTTCATGTATGGAATCCAGCCATTACAAGTAACTTTACTTAAAAATGGCTTCCTTTTGCAACTGGTCACAAAATCTTCCTTGTATATTAGTTTTATTTAATCCTAATAATAGACTCACAACACAAAAATTCAATATACTTTTAAGGTATGTGGCCATATTCCTATTGGAAAAGGTGCATGCCTATGTAAGAGAGGTAGTCTAAAGCAGGCGGTGCCTTGATTCTGGAGCCAACCGGTTTTGGTTGGTTGAGCCCTGGTTTGTAAAGCCAGGCAATCACCAGTAGTGTGCGCCTGAGTATAGTACTTGTCAGCCCTTTTTCCTCGTTGATAAATCTAGAATGATAAAATGTACCTCTATCGAAGTTCTGTCCTAATCTAAGTGCTCAGTAAATATCATCAATTATGCCAGAGAAATTTTACATTAAATAAATATTCCAGACAAGGACTTAACAAGAATCTCAACCTAAATTCCATACTGAAAAAAAAGACACCTTTTTTTGTCAACTATTGCCAAATTCCGATTCTCTTTTGCTAGTAACTTAATATATATTTACTTTAAGCATCATATAAATGTTTCAGTTAACAAAAATCCATCAAGCCACAATAGCTTTTGTTACGTATGTAATCTTTCCTATCAAGTATGAAAATAATATATTGGTCTGGAGTCCAGGGATGCTATCCTAATACAGCCCATGGAATGCCATAATATTCAGCACTTCCTATAAACGTCATTAGTCTCACAATAGATTCTTCTCTCCCCTCAATATCACACTTCTATGCCAGAAATCATCTCAGAAATCTTAAGTTTTGAACATAAAAATCACTTACCACCTCACCCACGAACTAACCAATTACACATTTATGTTCTGTGTGTAAAACACCAAAAAAAAAAAAAGACCTAGAAAATTCTAAACGGTACTTAAATCTACGCAAAATAAAAGTTGCCAGAAACCCTTACTTAGTCACTTCAGGAAGCCACTGAACGGTAAGACTGGGCCACTGAAGAGCATGGGTCATAACCAGGTCATACAGAAACGGTGTATTCTTCTTCCAGATTTTATATTCTTCGTTGATGACACGCTCCTCCACAGTATCTTCAAACACTGAAATTTGGAGAAAGCCCGCAATTAAGTGGCTGAGAAGGATCGAAGTCAAACTATGGATACGGATACTGGAGGTCACCTCGAAATGGCCACACCTTATCTATTCTTTCCTTTTACCTATTATGTGCGCACGAACTGCTTTTCTAGAAAGTGGAGAGAATATTAACACCAGGAAGCCTTTTTACCCCCCCCCTTCGAGATTTAGTATTTCCTGCGTTTAACGAATCGGGTCATTAATTGCACTAACACCGAGATTTCCAGCCTTTTCTAGCTGTTCCCACCTGTTCTAAGATGACCCGCATTGTAAAGGGGCGCCACAACCCACTTGAAGGGACAAATCCACGTG
Source organism: Peromyscus leucopus (assembly GCF_004664715.2). Classification (NCBI taxonomy): domain Eukaryota; kingdom Metazoa; phylum Chordata; class Mammalia; order Rodentia; family Cricetidae; genus Peromyscus; species Peromyscus leucopus. The sequence goes on from NC_051083.1 coordinate 31,298,258, forward strand.
TAGCTGAACCCCACAGGCCTGCTTCCTCCATCCCCGCTTTAGAGGCGGCCCCAGCTCCCACCACGCCAGCATCGGCAGCCATAGTCCGGCGGGCTCCGGCGCCTCCCCACCCCCCCTCCCCACACGGACAAGGGCCGCGACCCCGCGACGGACGGACAGCGAACATGCGCACGGGAAGAATCCGCGGGCGCTTGCTTCACCGCGGCGACCGCCTGCGCCCCCGGAGCCAAGGGCGCGCGCGCGGGAGGGGAGCTAGGCCGCGGAGGGGGGGTGGGGTGCGGTGGGGTGGGGGAGGGGGCCTACCCCTCGGCCCCGCGCCCGGCTCCGGAAGTGCTCGCAGCCCTCCTCCAGCAGGCCCCCGTCCCGCGCAGGCCCCCTCCAGGCGCGCGCCCAGCCTCGCGTCCAGCCCCGCCCCCTGCTCCTCACGCCAATTCGCGCCTTTCGCCGGCGCGTGCCGAGGCCTCGCGTGCCCCCCGCCGCCCGTCCGCCCGTCCGCCCGTCCGTCCGCCCGCCCGCCCGCCGCCCCCCGCCGCCCCGGCGCGCGCCGCCCCGCAGGGCCTCCTTACTCTCTTTACTCGCCATCTTGCGTCGGGTCGTTCGCCCCCCTTTGCCGCCTCGGACTTCTCTCGCTTAGCCAAGAGCAGCCCGAACGCAGGCGCTCCTGCCTTTCCCAAGCACGTCACGCACTCCTAGCTCGGAGAGCCTGAGCGTGGCCTGGCCGCCTGGGTGCTCCCCCCCAGACGCCGCGTCCTTCTCCGCTGCCTCCTCCCTGCTTGCGGGGCCCGAGGTCTGAGACGCTCTGCTCTCTCGCCAAACTTGGAACGAGACTTTTCAACCCGCGCCTTTCAGCCCGCCCAGGCAGCTGTGCGCAGGCGCACCCGCCCTGGGAACGCGGCGAGGCGGTGGAGAGGCGGGCCTGGGAGCCAACAGCTCCGCGACCCCGACCAATCGCGTGCGGCGGGCGGGCTTTCCACGTCTCCGGGGGCGGGCTGCTCACGAGTGGGTGGGACCTCCCGCGGCAGGAAGTTCCTGAGGCGCAGGCGCCAGGCCTCGCTCGGCGCTCCCAAGGCTGCCCGCGGGGGCGGCTGGGGCCGCGCGGGGGTGGGGCGGATGGGAGCGCGGTGTGCAGGCTGCGCGGGGGCTGCGAGCCTCGGGGCCAAGAAGCCCTGGGGCCCGCGGGGCGTGGTTGCTAGAAGCAGCAGCAGCGGCGGTGGCGGGGGTGGGGGTGCGAGGGGGGCAGGGAAGCTGCCGCCGCCTCAGCCAAGCGAAATCTCAGAGCTAGCGAGGAAAATGGTTTCCTAGTCTCGAGAGATTACAGTGCCCTCAAAGTCTCCCGGATAATCACGGACATGCAGTTTTTTTTGTGCACCCCTCAAAGGCTCTCCTCTCGCCATTTCAAGGGCCCCGCTCGAGCCACGGCGGCGACGTTTGTCATAAACGAAAGGGACCTTTAGGAGAGACTGGGCGTTTTTCTGCCTTCAGCGGGGCCGGCCTGTTAAGCTAAATATAAAGCCTGCGATGGCACAGGCCTCCGATTCACCCATGGCCTAAAGCTGACTTAAATGACTTTTTGTTTGTTCGCCCGTTTGCGTCCTTAACATCCTGGTCTGTTGGCTTCGTGCTGCCGGGGATTTTTGTCCCTGCCCGGGCTTTCCTATTTCAGTTCCTGCCTAGGCCTGTGCTGAGTCATTCTTGTCCCCTGGAGGGGTCCCATCTTGACCCTGCTGCTGGCGTGCTGAACTGGAGAGAGCTGGCCTGGGCTAATCCAGGCCTGCATCCCTGAGTTCTGCTATGCTGTGGCGCTTTACGGCCCGGCGAGTGTGGGACGGCGGGGGAGGGGAGGAGGCATGGCCGAGAAAGAGAGCCACATGATCCACCGGGAGCCGGAGAGGAGAAAATGAGGGCCAGAGCAGAGGGGCCCAGGCGCCTACGCTGAAAGGGAGCTGCAGTCTACATCTAGACTCAGAGGCTCTCCTTGCAAAAACACCCCCGGAACATTTGTTCCCTTGATAGCTTTCCAAGTGCCTTCATGCTTAAACGCACCCATGCGGATGCCGCGGTGATGCCCTCTTTTCTGATCGGGAAACAAACTCCGACGTTACTCTAGTATGTGGCAGAAACAGTCATATTCCCTTATATAGAAATTTACTGCCTTGGGTCTCTGTTTTCCCATGTGGTACAATTCATTATTATAACGCCCTCCCTCCATGTCAGCTCCAAGAATCTTGTTGGTGACTAAGGCTGAGGGGGTGGCTGGAGAGGGGGTGGGTGGGAAGGGTGTTGTAGCATGTGTCCTCTGTGTTCTAGAACACTGGTGGTCAAACATTTTCTTTAAAGGGAGCCAGGCATTCTTCCGTGTTGTAACACAATAGCCATAGAAAATATGGATAAACCTGGCTATCTTCCAGTAAAACTATAGGCACTGAAATTTGAACTTGGTGTACTTTTCACGGGTCACAAAATATTCTCTTTTTTTTTTCAAACGCTTGGAAATGGCAAAAATCATTTTCTGTTTTGGAGCCCTACAAAAGTCGGTGGTGGGTGAGCTTGAATTAAAGGACTGCAGTTTGTTCACCTCGTTCTAAAATAATTCTGTCCTACAGCTCTGCTTCAATGGGAACTTCATGTACTCAGAAAGAGAAGACTTGGGAGGTGATTTTCCTGTCTCTCTTTAATATAGTTTGCTCATTCTGATAGGTAGTTATGATTTCCAAAACAAACGTTTAAAGGACTGAAAGAGCCTGACTTGGTGGTACATGCCTGTAATCCCAGCACATGGAAGCTGGAGGTAGAAGGATCATTATTTAAAAGACAGCCTGGAATGCCTAGGAAACTTGTCTCAAAACTGACAACAAACTCTTCCCGGACAATATGAGTTTAGTTTAAAATGTGCATACACACACACACACACACACACACACACACACACACACACACACGAGTGCTGGAGAGCTGACCCAGGGCCTTGCCCACGGCAGGCAAGTGTTCTATACCTGAGCTTCCTAGCTAACTAAATTCCTTATACTGTTTATCTTACTTTCAAGACATGAGAAGGAAGCGTGGAACAGATATTTTTGGAATTTTGAGATTTTTCACATGCCTGAAAGTATCATGTACACCATGTTTCATTAACTTCAGAGTTTGTTTTTTTCTTTTTTGAGATGGACAGGTTGTCCACAACTTAGTTTGTTGTCAAGACTGGCCTTGAACACCCCAATTATTGCTTCTGCCTCTCAAATGCTGCCATTACAAGTGTGCATTGCCACTTCCTGATTTAACTTTTTGTTGTTGTTGTTGAATAATTCGTTTTTACCATCAGGTATAAAATTCTCTTTTGAATTTCTTGACTGTTCAGTTCTGTTTTCCCTGTCTCCCCAAACTCTTAGCTGCGGTCTCAGTGTTCTTTGGCACTTTTTTCTGTGGTTATCTTCTTGCTTCTCCTGTGCATGGTTAAGTCCTACTGGGAACTAAAGCACAAATAGTTTGATGCATGAGACGTGGATTATCTTAACTAAGGTCCTGTTCAAGGGGCGTTGAAGATGGCCCAGTGGATAAGAATACTTGCTGTGCAAGAAGAGGACCTTGAGTTTAGGTCCCCAGCACTCAGCAGGACATGACTTCACTTGCCCTGTCACCCCAAAGTGTGGGGGGGGGCGGGGAGTACAGAGACAGATAAATCCTGGGAGCTTGCTCGCCAGCCAGCCAGCCCGGCCAGCCTATCTGAACCAGCAAGCTTCAGGTTCAATGAGAGTTCCTGTCTCAAAAACTAAACTGAAAAGCAAAAGAGAAGGACAGCAAGACACTCCTCTGGCCTCTGCATGCTTATTTGCGCATGAGTGCATGCATGTGTTTAGGTACCACTCCTAGTACTCAAAGTTGCCATAGCATTCACCCCATTTTCTTCAAGCTTGACTGACACAGTACATTTTGTAGACTGGTACACGTGTACGGTGTATATAGACTGAAACAAGTGACACGAAACATGTGCTGCCCTTTGATGTTGTGATGTGCGCTGGGGTTTTATTTCAGGTTTTAACAAGACCGATCACCTCAATTGATTTCTTCACTGCATTGAGTCATTGAGTCAGAACTCGAAGATTCAAAGGCATTCCTGAAAGTTTTGAACCCTTACCTGTCCCTGATCACCCTTTAGAAAATGGCAACATACCCTAATGTGTCTCCATGGGCAGTTGTTTTCTAACCACTTTAGTGTTTTGTTTGTTTTCGTTCTCACCTCCTGACAAATGTTGGCTCCTGTTTGTCCTCTACACAGGACCCCTAAATCTGAGAACTTGGTTCTGTTACACCCCAGCCCCTGGATGAGAACTTACCAGGTGAAAAAGGGGCGGCAGAGAGAGCACAAGTTTTTTGCTGAGGTTGCAATCATAACTCCTGAGTGTAAGAACTTGCAATTTGAATGTGTTCGGTCTTACATCAAGACAATGTGTGTGTTAGAATGGAGTACTTACTGAATTCGCGAGAGAGCAATAATATCAGAACGTAGCTTCAGAGTGATTGTGTGTTTACCAACACCACTGTCTCACTGGCTGAGGGCATAATTCTTAGCTATTCAGAAATTATTTTGGAATCCCTACTGTGTGCCAAATAATGCTGTAGGAATTGGAGACACGTGGCTGAAAAAAAGAAATTCTGAGATCTCACTTTCTCTCTCTCTCTCTCTCTCTCTCTCTCTCTCTCTCTCTCTCTCTCTCTTTGGTTTTTTTGAGACAGGGTTTCTTTGTGTAGCCTTGGCTGTCCTGGACCTAGCTCTGTAGAGCAGGCTGGCCTGCCTCTGCCTGGGAAAAGCTGGGAATGGAGGCACAGGCCACCACCACCTGGGGAGATCTGGCCTTTGTTCTGTTCCTTATTGTTTGTTTGGGTTTTTTTTTCTCCCTGGGACTGTAACTCTGCCGTGGAGCCTCTACTTAGCATGTGAAAGGCTCTAGGTTCCCTCTCCAACCCTGCAAAACAATAGCTACAACAAACAAGGAGAAAAGTCTACAGATTCTGCCAACAGAAGGAAAGTCCTAGGGAGTACCTATTTTGATTCAAGCTAAATTGTTTTTCATTGGGTGGAAACGCTGGTTCGGTGGTTAAGGACTAGGGCTTCTCTTCCAGAGGAAGCAGACGGCATTCCCAGCATCAACATGGTGTGGCTCACAACTGTAACTCCAGCTCCAGGGAACCTGGCCTCCAAAGGGGCATGCTTGTGCTGCGCATACGTAGGCAAAACACCCACACACCTAACATTTTCTTCAACTTTAAAAAGAATTTATTAAAAAACAGTTTTCAAGCTGGGTGTAATGACGCACGCCTTTAATCCCAGCACTTGAGGGGCAGAGGCAGGCAGATCTCTGTGAGTTCCAGGCCAGCCTGGTCTACACATTGAATTCCAGGACACCAGAGCTGCATAGTGAGACCCTGTCTTGAAACAAACAAAAAGAACAACCCCAAATCAGTTTTCAACCAAATCTTTAGGAACAAATAAAAAATACTAATGTACCAAGTACCGCTGTCTCTTTGTTCTCAGATGGAGATTAGTTTTTAATCCATTCATTCAGGGTTTTTTATATTTTTATTTTATTTTTTTATTTACTTAGCAGTACTGGCGATTGAACCCAGTCTCACACACGCTAGGCAAGCGCTCTACCACTGAACTACATCTGTAGCCGAGGATGATAATTATTTCATCCTTCCTATATTGCCCTATTTTAAAATTTCCTCCAATGGACACATCGTGCTTTGTAGGCAGGGAAAAAAAAATGCCATGCCCTTTTGAAAAACTATAGATGGGAATGGCAGAGGAGTAATACAGATGAGAAGAGTTATCTTTCTGTGGCAGAACTGCAAGTCATTATCTTAAATACTGTTTAAGGTAATTATGCAAGAGAGTTGAAGGAAAATGATTACGATTGAAAATACACTGCTTGTTTGAACTTAGACTCTTTCATTTACTGTTAGGCTATTAGTGAAAATAAATGTTTTCTATGCATACATGCATTAATAGTTAACTTTTGTGGGGCTTCCCTGTGGGTTCTAAAAGGCCAGCTTATCCCTTTGTGCTAGCTGTTAATGTTAAGCAACACAGAGTTTCACATTGGTTCATTGGTGACAGCAAATAAAGGAAATGACCTAGTCTAGAATTACTGGGGCTTAGACTTAGAATCATTGGGGCGTAGAAAATAAATATTTGTCAAACGAAAAATAATGAATATGAAACTCCTCCTGGATTTGTTCCATCCAGTAAGCAGTGATAAGAAGGTATCACTTGAGAAACGGCTTGGGTTTTTGTTTTCTTTTTCTTTTATTTTACTTTATTTTTGAGACAGGTCTTGCTGTGTAACCCTGGCTACTCTGGAACTCATATAGACCAGGCTAGCCTCAAACTTTTGGCACTCTTCCAGCCTCACCTCCCAGTGTGGGATTATAGTCACGTGCCACCATGCCCAGCCCCAACATTATGTTTTTATTTATTCAGACAAGGTCTTACTATAGCCCAGGCTGGCCTTTGAGTCTGTGCTTCTCCTCTCTCAACCTCCTGAGGGCTGCTGGGATTACAGGCCTGCATCACCACTCCCATATAAAACTTCATTTTCCTTTTTATTTTAATTGACAAATGATAATTACATATATTTATCGGGTATAATGTGATGTTTTGAAATATTTATATTGTGGAAAATTTAAGTCAAACCAATTAACAAATATGTTGCATCAGATACCATTTTTTGTGATTGAAACATTAGATATCTATTCTTTTAGCAATTGTGAAATATACAATGAATTGTTTAGTTTAGTCAACTTTCTGTACCATAGATGACTGCAGTTTATTCTTCCCATTTAACTGCAGAATGTTTTAAAACGACTCTGAACTTTGTAACATTAGCAGATTTTTGTTTCCAGTGCCGGGCATTGAACCCAAAGCCGTGCACATGGCAGGCAAGTGCTCTATCCCTGAGCTACATCTTCCACAAAAAGGCATTCTCATTTACAATTGAAGGCCTCTTCTAAAATTCACTGCACTGAAAGTTTATTTTCATTGCTGGCCACCATCCAGTTCTTCCGACATGATATATTTCTTTCAGGTCAGCCAGTTTCAATGTAAGAGGACGTCCAGCTGTCCACTAGCCAGGGGGTGGGCACCTGACCCCAGCAAGCCGCACCCTTCCAGGAATGTGGATTCCATGGATGAGAACAGAAGAAGGCCTTCCAGGAGGTGGGCCCCTCTTTCTAGCTCTCTGGAAAGGCTGTTTCCCACCCTTTCCAGACGAATCCTTTCAATTCTGTGAGCTGCTCAGCCCCTTCCAGAGATTCCTGCTTTCCCTGAACTTAGCCCAAGTCTCCATTCCTTGCTTATTGACAAAGAACTCCAGTATTTGCCTAGACTTGTCCCTTTCGGAATTCCACCACAGACCATCCCGCATAAGGATAGTTAAAGATGTAGATAAGATACAAGGAAGAAAAAGCTGCAGGTAGACATGGTGGTTGTGCTGGCTGGTTTTATAGAAGTTAGAGTCATTGGAAAGGAGGGAACCTCAATTGAGAAATCGCCTCCATAAGATCAGGCTGCAGACAAGCCTGTAGAGCATTTTCTTAGTGTTTGATGGGCGAGGGCCCAGCTGATTGTGGGTAGTGCCATCCTTGGGCTGCTGGTCCTGGGTTCTATAAGAAAGCAGGCTGAGACTCATATCTGAACCTTTATGACGTGCTTAAAATAGGAATTTGCAAAATTTGTTTGTAATCGTGTAAAACAGCTAACATTCTGGAAAAACAAAAGCAATGTTGAGTATTTCAAATGATGTTAATTCCATTTAGACATTTGGATACAGAGCCTTCTACTAAAGTCTCAAAGCAGTAACAGAAAGGGAGCCCAGTGATTTGCCACCATTCCAGCTCTCCTAGGGCTGCTGTTAAGGTCAGGAAGCGGCTCCCTTGTCGGGCTGGCTGCTGCAAGGCCTCACTGGAGGCACTCTCGGTCGGGCGGAGCCATACCTCAGATGTCTGCCCCAGCTGATACTCAACTCGGGCTCGGAGCACAAAAAGCTTTTCCCTTCCCTCCAATATCTCAACAAAACCTTGTTAGTAATGGCATCTAATGAGAAGCAATCTACATGGAGTTTCGAGAGAGCAATTCGTAGCTCCAACATCTCTAAATAGAATAAAAATGATTCTGTGAGCAGACGGGAGGCAAAGAACTACCACAAAAGCTCACCTCATGTTTAGGAGCATCAGTAACAGTTTTGAAACATAGAATTCCCCAGTTCAAGGAAATTTTCAGTATAGTCCTGGCTGAATATAAATTAGATTGTTATTGAACTAAGCTGAAAGACCTAAGGGCACAAATTTGGAACCCGTACATTCTCTACCCGTTAGTGATAGCATGTGGACATATCAGTTGGAAAATTTCTCTCTCTGTGCATATTTATGAGGTGCAGGAGGTGCAGCAAGATTGTTCTGTTTATTACAAAGAGGAAACTGGCATTGATGGAAAGCTATCATAGTCATCAAAAGGTCTGTGATTGGAAGGTCGTTTACAAATCCCTGGGGAAAATTGCTTTTCAAAATATGTTAGAAAAGGTCTGGGGATGCAGCTCAGTGGCCACACTTCCCTAGGGTGAACGAGGTTCTATGTTTGATTCCTAGGGACAAAATGGAGCTCTTAGAATAGAAAAATCCATTGTGATCATTGAAAAAAAAATATGTTGGAATATCTTAAGGGAATGTATGCATACTTCAAATGTATAGATCTATCATGCTAACAGATTTCATTTGGAAAATCTGCAAAGTTACTGAAAGTTGGGATTAGTCAATACAAGGTTATTTTTTTGTTGTAGTTTTCTTTTTTAATGTACTTTTATGTGTATAGATGTTTTTGTCTACGTGAATATCCGTGTACTATGTGCATACTTGGTGTTCCTGGAGGCCAGAAGAGCAAATCAGGTCTCCTGGAACCAGAGTTAGAGAAGGTGGTAGCTGCCATGTGGGTCTTTTGGAAGAGCAGCCAGTGATCTTAACCACTAAGCCATCCCTCCAGCCCTGACATTTTCTTTCTCCTCTCTCCCTTCCTTTCCTTCCCTCCTTCTTCTCTCTTTCTCTCTCTTTCTTTTTTCGTTTTTTTTTTTTTTTTTTTTTTTTTTTTTTTTTTTTTTGGTTTTTCAAGACAGGCTTTCTTCTGTATAGCTTTGTGCCTTTCCTAGAACTCACTTGGTAGCCCAGGCTGGCCTCGAACTCACAGAGATCCACCTGGCTCTGCCTCCCTAGTGCTGGGATTAAAGGCATGCGCCACCACCGCCACCAGGTTTTTTGCTTGCTTGCTTGTTTGTTTGTTTGTTTTGATTCAGGGTCTCTCTAGCCCTGGCTGTCCCAGAAATCTCTATGAAAACAACCAGCTGAGCATAGTGGTGCAAGTGTGTAATCCCAGCACTCGGGAGGCAGAGGCAGGTGGATCTCTGTGAGTTCCAGGACAGGAAGCAAAGCTACACAAAGAAATCCTGTCTCGAAAAACCAAAAAAAAGAAAAAAGAAAAAAAAAAAAGATATGCACTGGAGAGTTGGCTCAGCAGTTCAGAGCACATGTTGCTCTTGCCCACGACCCGAGTTTGTTTCCTGACACCCACTTGGTGCTTCACAACCGTCTGTAACTCCAGTTTCAGGGGATCTGACAGCCACCCTCTTCTGACGTTTTCCGAATCAGGTATGCACATGGCAGACTTAGAGATATGCAGGCAAACCACTCATACACATAAAATAAATGAATCTACAAATATACTGAGAGCAGTATATATTAAAACACAGGGAGGGGTGGGGATTTAGCTCAGTGGTAGAGCGCTTGCCTAGCCCTGGGTTCAGTCCTCAGCTCAAACAAACAAACAAACAAACAAAAAACACCACCACAGGGCAGTGTGCAGCATTGGGTGCAAAGAAGAGTAGCTGTTGAGAGGATGTCTTCTGTGCTTAACTCCAGAGTTATTTTGTAGTTCCTGAATGTGGAAGTCAGAAAACAGCTTTGGGTGTCAGTCCTCACCTTCCGCCTTGGGTAAGGCTGACTCTCCTGATTTTTTTTTTTTTTTTTTTTTTTTTTTTTTGAGCTGAGGATCGAACTCAGGGCCTTGTGCTTGCTAAGCAAGCGGTCTACCACTGAGCTAAATCCCCAACCCCGAGTCTCCTAATTTTGTCTGTTTGGTTTTCCACTGTATGTGCCAGCCTAGCTGGCTCCTCAGCTTCAGGGATTATCCTGTTGCCCACTCCCATCACCCAGAAGTGCTGGGACTATGTGCAAACGCTGATGATGTCACCTGAGTTCTGGGAATTCAAACTCAGGTCCTTGTGGTTTCATGTCAAGGGCCTTACTTCTGAGTCATTTTCCTAGGCCTACATACCTACTGAAAAACTACAGGTACTACAATATCAGAGCTGAACTGGATGGCGTAGTACACACCAGTGATCTCAGCACTGGGGATGTTTAGGGCAAGAGGACCGAGATTTCATCATTAGCCGCGGCTACATAGCAAGATCATGTTTGCATAAATAAATAAGGAAAAGATCAATGCTTGCCTGAAATTTAGGGAAAAGGACGCTGGACTGAATAGATGACTCATGGAGGGCTTCAGGAGGCAGTGAAACTTTCTGCATAATATTGTAATTAATGGTAGATACATACATGTCATACATTTGTCAAAAGCTGTATAATACACAACCCAAAGATGGAGCCTTAATACAATGATATAGTTACTGTAGCCCTACTGGCTCATTGGTTATAACCAATGTGTCATCCAAATGCAAGCTTCACAAGAGAATAATTGAATTAGCAGAGATTAACATGTGAATAGACATGAGCACTGTTGGTGGGATGAGGAACACTATGAAGGATCTATTTTCCATTTAACTTGCTCTGTAGACCTAAAACTGCTACCCTCATTAAAGACTATTAAAAATGTCTCAAGCAGCTGGGCGGTGATGGCGGCAGCGGCGGCGGCGGCGGCGGCGGCGGCGGCACACGCCTTTAATCCCAGCACTCAGGAGGCAGAGGCAGGCGGATCTCTGTGAGTTCGAGGACAGGCTCCAAAGCTACACAGAGAAACCCTGTCTGGAAAAAACAAAAAACAAACAAACAAACAAACAAAAAAAGGTGTCCTAAGCTTTCCATGTCTTAGTTTTCTGAAATGGCTAGTTGAACCTGAACTCAGGTTGGCCTGGAACTCCCAGCGATCCTCCTGTCGCAGACCTCTCTGAGGGCTAGAATTATAAGCAAGGACCTGGCTGAATTTAGTGTGTGTGTGTGTGTGTGTGTGTGTGTGAACTCGCTCAAGGCCGTGTGATGGGGCTTTCTGCATGCTAGGCAGGTAAGTACTTTACCACTGGCTTTCTTTCTCAGCTGAGAGGTTTTTCATTCTCTGTGTTTCTGAGAGTTTTCAACCCTTTGTTATGTTGCTCCTTGTCTTGTGGCCTTGGCTTCTCGCATTGTAGATCAGCTGAGCTGCTGTTGCTTGCCCATGACTGTTCTGGCAATGATAGGCTCACAGAAAAGATTAAGAAACATTTCCTTTAGGGAGGTTTTTTGTTGTTGTTAAGGGAGAAAGAGCTTATTGAAGGTCATAGTTTGGTAGGGTCCATCATGGTGAGAACAGTATGGCAGCGGAGTCATTCTCAGCTGTGGTGACTAGAGTATGAGGTTACCTGCTCAAATCTAGAGAAGTCAGGGGAATGCTGGTACTGAGTGAGTCCCCTGCACCGCCACCCCACCCCATCCCCACTCTCCAGAGTGCCTCTGGGTTCTGTCTGAGACCACAGCTCATGTTACCACCATGGTATCACTCCCATCGAGGATGAGGCTTTCTACCTCAGTTAACCTCTCTGGAAATATCCCTTACGGAGTCTTCTCTGATAACTTTGTTCACTTGTTTTCTTTTTCAAGGCAGGGTTTCTCTGTGTAGCCCTGGCTGTCCTGGAACTAGCTCTGTAGACCAGGCTGGCCTCAAACTCACAGAGATCCACCTGCCTCTGCCTCCCTTGTGCTGGGATTAAGGGCATGGGACAAGGACGTCGCTGCCACCACCACCGCTACCCACCTTCTGCTAACTTTTTTCTTTGAATTTTCAAACTGACTTTTCTTCAGAGAGTTGGTGGTCTAAGAAGACAATGGATTAACCTCCTGAAAAATCTGTCTTCTCTCTTATCGCCAGCAAGTAGATTATACAGGGCGGAAGGGAGTAGGGAACGGGGCAGGCAATCAGTCATTCCGGAGTCCCTCTGTTAGGTGGTCAGCCACAGAGCCGAAACTTGTATCTGTGTTTCTTTTGTTATCAATCCTGTAGTCTTCCCACAGGCTCTGGAAGCTTTAGTTTCTGCTGGTATCACCCTTGCTGAGCTGAGGGAGGAGATAGAGCTGAACAAACAAACCATTAACAGAGTGTCCTGCTAAGCTAAGTAATAACATGTACGGGCTGATTCCTTTCTACAATATGGAGTACAAATATGCCTTTATAATAGAGAACAGAACAGTGTTCCCATTCATCCTGGCCCCTGTCAAAGGGAAAAAAGTATTGGAACTCAGAGGGCAACTGAGTTCTGGGAAGTATCCTCTATGATCTGCACGGACCTGGTGCACTCCTTGACAGATGGGCTCCCCGGGATGGAGGTAGAAAAAGCCCGATTGTGAGGCAAGAAAGGGAAGCAAGGCACTCATCTACATTGTGGCATCCTAGCCGTGTCGGCTCACTGGAGAATGTTGAAGGAACTGTGGGTCTTGGGTAGCCAGGGAATGGCCTGACAGACAGAAGACCATGTGAGTGATGTGTGAAAACTGAGATGTAATGGTGGAAGAGACGTCGAGCAGTTAGTTCACCAAGAATGCAACACAGCATTTTACTATGGTAAAGCCTTTAAAAAAAGACAGGCCTCACTATGTAGCCCCGTCTGGCCTGGAACTCACTATGCCGAGCAGGCTGCTCTGCCTCTCAAGTGCTGGGATTAAAGGCATTTGCCACCATACCTGGTGGTAAAACCATACTTTTAATTCATCCAGACCCACAAATGCCAATGTCACAGAGCTAAGTAGACTAGCTGGCAGTTGGCAAGGGTAGGGTGTAAACATTCTCAACACTGTCCCCTAGAAACCCTCTCTTTTTTTTTTAGCTTTCTTGGGAAGATTCCCAGAACCAATATCACCTGCCCCAACATGGAGCAGCTTTATAAAGTAAGAATAGGGATGCTATTCCAGCTCTTTACTTGGGGGAGTTGCTTAACTCCTTAGCCTAAATTTCTTAGATCTGTAATATGATGCTAGTGGCACCTTCTTTAGGTACTATTATTTCTTCAGGTAATTGTTTTGTTATTAACTATTTTTTTTTTTGGTTTTTCGAGACAGGGTTTCTCTATGTAGCTTTGCGCCTTTCCTGGAACTCACTTGGTAGCCCAGGCTGGCCTCAAACTCACAGAGATCCGCCTGCCTCTGCCTCCCGAGTGCTGGGATTAAAGGCGTGCACCACCACCGCCCGGCTATTAACTATTTTTTAAATATTTTTATTTTCACATGTATACACTGCAACATGATCATATCCACCCCAGCCCTCCCCTTCTACTCCTGATACACCCCCAACATACCCCTCCTCCTTTCCCTTCCTTACTTCCTTCCTTCCTTTCTTTCTTTCTCTCTCATTTATTTATTTATTTATTTTTATTTTTATTTTTTTTTTTTTTGGTTTTTCGAGACAGGGTTTCTCTGTGTAGCTTTGCGCCTTTCCTGGGACTCACTTGGTAGCCCAGGCTGGCCTCGAACTCACAGAAATCTGCCTGCCTCTGCCTCCCTAGTGCTGGGATTAAAGGCGTGCGCCACCACCGCCCGGCTATTTATTTATTTTTAAAAAGTTATTTTTAATTTTACATACCAATCCCAGTTCCCCATCCCTCCCCTTCTCCTGCCCCCCACCTTCTCCCATCCCCCTCCCCCTCCCCCCCATGGCCTCCTCTTCACTCCTCAGAGAGGGTAAGGCCTCCCTTGGGGAATCAACAAAGTCTGGCATATTAAGTTGAGGCAGGGCCAAGTGTGTGTCTCCCCCCGCCCACCGCGTCAAGGCTGAGCAAGGTATCCCTCCATAGGGAATGTGTTCCGAAAAGCCTTTTCATGCACCTGGGATAAGTCCTGGTCCCACTGCCTGGGGCTCCCCAAACAGATCAAGCCACACAACTGTCACGAGCATTCAGAGGGCCTACTTTGGTCCCATGCCGGCTCCCCAGCTGTCAGTCCAGAGTCTGTGAGCTCCCACTAGCTCGGTCAACTGTCCCTGTGATTTTCCCTGTCATGATCTTGACCCCCCCTCTTGCTCCTATAATCCCTCCTCCCTCTCTTCAACTAAACTCCAGGAGCTCAGCCAGTGCTTGGCTGTGGATCTCTGCATCTGCTTCCATCAGTCACTGGATGAAGGTTCTCTGATGACAGTTACAATCTGAGTATAGGGGCAGGGCAGTTCAGGCACCCTCTCCACTATTGCTAGGAGTCTAGTCTGGTGTTGTCCTTGTGGATTCCTGGGGACTTCCCTAGCACCAGGTTTCTCCCTAACAGAAAGCCTTGACTTTCATAGTTAGTGCGGTCTGCTAGAGTGTTAACTGGCTTTGATGGCTTGAGCTTACGGTGAACTAACTCATGAGTACACCAGCCATGTCCAGTCCAGAAGGGGCAGCACTCCTCCCAACCCTACAGCTCTCACATTCTTTTCACCCACATTCTACGGTGTTCCCCAAGCCTTTGGGGAATAGGCTTGATGTAACTGTCCCATTTAGGGCTGAGCACTTAACAGTCACTTAGGTATAAACAAATGTTTACAAGGCAATTTGACAAGTCCGTTTAATGAAACAACCGTAGTATGTTCCCCTAGGGCCCTTGGTCTCCCAAACTATGAACTTTGGACCAGGTTTACAATCCTAGGCATAAATTTCCTCCTGTGGAGCAGGCCTCAAATCTAATCAGCAGGTAGTTGGTTACACTACTTCACCAGTGAGCACATCAGCCTGGCAAGTCAGCCTTGTGACATTCAGGATTCATTGCTGTGCAATACTATTGTTCTCTTGTCTTCACCAGCAGCCTATGTAGCACCTTCTGGCACTGGGGAGGCTACCCAGCTGGGGGCAAGTTTTCAAGGTCAGGTCCAGCTTGATAGTTTCTGTCTCACAACCCAAGTATATAGTATCTTCGTCAGTGAGGTCTTACCATCTTGGAGTTATGGTGGGCAATCAAGAACAAAAGGCAATCACTTGTATTGTTTTGGGATCTCCTTGATGGCTTTTAAAACAAAACTTTGGGTCTGGGCTGATGAGCTGGCTCAGTGAGGAAAGGTACTCGCTGCCAAGCCTGAGGACCTGAGGGTGACTCCGGGACGTACATGGCAGAAAGAGCAAACCAATTCCTGCAAGTTGTCCTCTGACCTCTGCACAAACACCGTGGGACATGTGGGCACACACACACAGTAAATAGATGAAGGTAAAGAAGTTTTTGAAAAGAAATTTTAAAACTTTGAGGGGAAACTTGTTTCCTATGCTTATCAGATGTGTCCCATTTATGTGAGTTTGAAAGTCATTTTGTGTACTCATCTTTAATTTGGGCTTCAGTCAAAATTTCAAGTCAATGAAAATATTCTAAATTTGAGAGGAATTCTTTTAGATTATGGTTTTTGTGAAGTCCTCCATTAACCATGTTATGGTTAATAGCCAAATATCTCAGAAGTTCAGTCTTATGTGAACATACAGACTCACATAAAAAGTCAGGCATCCACAGGGTATGATGGTAAACCCCTTTTAATCCCGGCACCCAGAAGGCAAAGGCAGGTGGATCTCTGTGAGTTCTAGGTTAGTCAGAGCTACATAGAGAGACACTGTTAAAAAAAAGCATGGTGGTACATACCTGAAACTACCTGAAATCTTGGCACGCAGGCAAGTGAACAGGAAAACTGGGAGTTCAAAGCCAGCCTGGGCAACATAGAGTATAGGGAGTTCCAAACCAGCCAGTTTAGGATATGTAGTGGTTTGAAAGAAAATGGCTCCCAAAGGGAGTGGCACTGTTAGGAGGTGTGGCCTTGTTGGAGGAAGTGTGTCACTGTCGGAGTGGACTTTGAGGTCTTATGTGCTCAAGCTTCACTCAGTGTGACTGTCAGTTGCCTTCCTGTTGCCTGAAAGATGTGGCACTCTCAGCTCCAGCATCACGTCTGCCTGTACACCACCATGCTCCCTGTCATGATGATAATGGACTGAACCTCTGAAACTATACGCAATCCACCCCAATTATATGTTTTCTTGATAAGAATTGCCATTGTTGCCGGGCGGTGGTGGCGCACGCCTTTAATCCCAGCACTCGGGAGGCAGAGGCAGGCGGATCTCTGTGAGTTCGAGGCCAGCCTGGGCTACCAAGTGAGCTCCAGGAAAGGCGCAAAGCTACACAGAGAAACCCTGACTCGGAAAACCAAAAAAAAAAAAAAAAGAATTGCCATTGTTGCCAGGCAGTGGTGGCGAATGCCCTTAATCCCAGCACTTGGGAGGCAGAGCCAGGTGGATCTCTGTGAGTTAGCCTGGGCTACAGAGCAAGTTCGAGGAAAGGCACAAAGCTACACAGAGAAACCCTGTCTTGAAAAATCAAACAAACAGATAGATAGATAGATAGATAGAGAGGGGGAAAGAAAGAAAGGAAGGAAGGAAGGAAGGAAGGAAGGAAGGAAGGAAGGAAGGAAGAAAGCATGTATAAGACTCTGGGTTCAATCCTCAGCATTCCTCAGAACCATAGCATTATTACTGCCTATAGTGAAGACAGGACACAGTAATTTATAAAGGTTGTACCTCTCCTCAGAAAGAAGTTAACATAGCCTAATTTATGCAATCATGACACTCTTGATTGTCTTTATTTCATGTCAGAATAATTTAATTACTCATTTCCCGAGCAGTGGTGGTGGTGGTGGCGGCGGCGGCGGCGCGGCGGCGGCGGCGGCGCGGCGGCGCACGCCTTTAATCCCAGCACTCGGGAGGCAGAGGCAGGAGGATCTCTGAGTTCAAGGCCAGCCTGGTCTACAGAGCGAGTTCCAGGACAGTCAAGCACAGAGGAACCCTCCCTTGAAAAAAAAACAAATAAATATAATTACTCATTATTATATAAATAATTTTGTTTGATTGAGACAAAGTCTTACTACATACCCTATCTTAGAGATTTAGTTGTAGCTATTGAAATAAAAAGCTGTTCACAATATGTTTAACTAAAAAAAAAACTGGTTAGAAAATAATATGAATAACCAGGTGTGTTGGTTATTTACAATGTTATTATAATCACAAAACCAGTAATTCCATCATTGATGAAGCTGAGGCAGAAGTATTACAAGTCCTAGGCCAACCTGGGTTACCTCAAAAATGGACAAAGCAAGAGGCTGGGGCGATGGCTCAGTGTTAAGAGAGTGTAGTGCTCTGGCCCTTTACAGAGTTATCAACCTCTGTCCTCAAATATGAAGCTCTTCTATTTCCTTCTACCTACAGGCTCATTGTGAGTCATCTGCCTGGGGGTGAGGAAGGGCAGTAGTTAAGAGAGAAGTCAGTTTGACTTCTCTGGACTGCAGTGATCCTGGGATACTTCAGATAATATCTCAAAAAATTGGTGAAAGTTACATCCTGTTGTGGAAGGGGGATGGACTCGTGGCCCCCCTCCCTGAGGGTTTATACACAGATGAGGGGCTTTTCTTCGGCACGTATCCAGTGGTAAGTTGCCTGCGCTCCTGTACATGACTCCTCACCCATACACCTGTGGACAATTCCAATGAATCTCATCAGTGCAAAGAGCAAAACAGATGGGCTCCTAGAAGAGGGCCTAGCTGAGAAGAGGAAGTGTATCAGGGGGAGTGGGAAAGAGACGGAATGTGATCAAAAAATATTATGTACACATGTGGAGATGTCATGGTGAACTCCATTATCGGGCTGAATTGCTCAGTGGTTAATACCAGGTAGTCCTCTTGAAGAGGACCAGAGCTCAGTTCTCAGCACCCATGTTGGGGGCTCACAATTGTCTGTAACTCCAGCTCCAGGAGATCTGATAGCCTTTTCTGGACTCTGCAGGCACGACACCCATAAGCGTACATGTACTCTGCATGTACACTTAATTAAAAATAAAAAAGAAACATTTAAAAAATAAGCAAACAAGGGGTTGGGGATTTAGCTCAGTGGTAGAGCGCTTGCTTAGCAAGTGCAAGGCCCTGGGTTCGGTCCTCAGCTCCGGAAAAAAAAAGCAAGCAAAACCGCACACCCCCAAAACAGTATCGGTGATCTGCTAGTCCATCAAGTCCCTGTCATAACTTGAGCCACCTTCTTTGTGGAAGTAAGAAGCAGATCCTAAAATTCAGATGGAAAGGCAGAAGACTTTGAAAAGATAACATAATCATGAGCAAAGCTGGAAGGCTGACACTTCCTGTATCACAACCAACTACAACCATCAAAATAGACCATGGACCCACATGTAAGAGCTACAAGTATGAAACACTCAGGATAAACTTTAAGAGGCACTGGAAATGGTGGTGCAAGCCCAAAGAGGCAAAGGAGGAGGAACCTAGCAAGTTGGAAGGAAGCCAGTAGGAAGTTCATATCAGCCTAGTCTACACAGAACCTGTCTTAAGAAAAAAAAAAAGTTTTAGAGAAAAACTTGATGACCATGGCTTTCTTTCTTTCTTTTTCTTTTCTTTTCTTTTTTCTTTTTTTCTTTTTTTGGTTTTTCGAGACAGGGTTTTCTGTGTAGCTTTGCGCCTTTCCTGGAACTCCCTCTGTAGCCCAGGATGGCCTCGAACTCATAGATATCCACCTGCCTTTGCCTCCCAAGTGCTGGGATTAAAGGCGTGCGTGCGCCGCCGCCCCGCCGCCGCCGCCGCCGCCGCCGCGCCCGGCGAGGTTTTTTTCTTTAGATTTATTTGTTTGTTTGTTTATTCATTTATTTTTTATTCATTATTTATTTATTTATTTATTTATTTATTTATTTATTTATTTTTTATTTTTTATTTATTTATTTATTTATCTTCGAGACAGGGTTTCTCTGTGTAGCTTTGTGCCTTTTCTGGAACTCGCTTCGTAGGCCAGGCTGGCCTCGAACTCATAGAGATCCGCCTGCCTCTGCCTCCCGAGTGCTGGGATTAAAGGTGAGAGGGCATCAGATCTCATTACAGATGGCTGTGAGCCACCATGTGGTTGCTGGGAATTGAACTCAAGACCTCTGAAAGAGCAGCCAGTGTTCTTATCCTCTGAGCCATCTCTCCAGCGTCAAACCTTGAGTTTCTTAGATACAATTGCAAAAAGCACAAGAGATAAACCATAAACTTAATTTATCAAAATTAAAAATGTCTGTTCTAGCCAGGCGGTGGTGGCGCACGCCTTTGATCCCAGCACTCAGGAAGCAGAGGCAGGCGGATCTCTGTGAGTTCGAGGCCAGCCTGGGCTACAGAGTGAGCTCCAGGAAAGGCGTAAAGCTACCCAGAGAAACCCTGTCTTGAAAAACCAAAAGAAAAAAGAAAAAAAAAGTCTGTTCTATGAATGATCCCGTTAAGAAAGTGAAAACGTAGGCGTGGGGATGTAGCCCAGTTGGTAGTGTTTGTCTAGCATGCCTGAAACCCTGAGTTTGATCCCCAGCACTGCATAACCAGATGTGGCATCGCACGCCTGTAATTCCAGCACTTGGGATTTAGAAGCACAGCCAGAGCTACACAGAGAAGCCCTGTCTTGAAACACCAAAAAAAGAAAAGAAATATAGGGGCTGAAGGAGAGCTGGCTCAGCAGTTAAGAGCAGTGGCTGCTCTTCCAGAGGACCCAGGTTCAATTCCCAGCACCCACATGGCAGCTCACAACCGTCTGTAACTCCAGTTCCAGCGAATCAGACATCATCACACAGGCATACATGCAGAGAAAACACCAATGTACATACAGTACAAATAAATAAATAGTTAAAAAGAAATGTAAGCAATCTAGCATTTATTAATTGATGACTGCATACATAAAGTGTAATAGAGTTATATACTATGGGATACTATGCAATAAAAAGAGATGGAGTACCGACACATGTGACAGGGATGTCTCTCCAAACATTAGCCTAAGCCAGATGTAAAAAGGACATATTGTACATTCCATTCATTTGAAATGGCCACAGTAGGCAAATCTGTAGGACCACAAAACAGTGCTTTCCTAGGTTGGAGGGAAAATGGGTTCGTCTGGATTTCCTTTCTCTAGTGTATAGGTTTGTAAAGTGTTAAGCATTCTTTTATGTTTGTCTGTGCACGTGTCCAGAGGCTGGTTGACACTGTCTTCCTATATTATGCTTTGCCTTATTTATTGAGACAGGGTCTCTCACTGAATCTGGAGTGCATTGATTTTTTTGGCTAGACTAGCCAGCCAGCAGGCCCGAGGTTCTGGCCTCTGACCCCCAGAACTGGAAATACAATTACATTCTGTTGGGCCTGTTTTTTTTTTCTTTTCGAGTCAGGGTTTCATGCAGTCCTGGGTGGCCTCAAATCCCCCCAAATAGTTGAGGATGACCCTGAACTCCTGACCCTACTGTCTTCACCTCACAAGTTCTGGGGTTACAGATGTACGACCCCCAGGTAGGCACTCTCCAACTGAGCTCCAGCTCTAAGCCTGCACCTGTTTTTTTCACACGGCTGCTGGGGCTCCAAACTCAGGTCCTTCTGCTTTGCTTGGCAAATGCTTTCCCAGCTGAGCCCCCTCCCTGGTCCCCACGTTGTTTTCAAAAACTATAATTCTATAATTGAGCTTGTCTAGCAAGCGCAAGGCCCTGGGTTTGGTCCTCAGCTCCGGGGGGGGGGGACCCTATAATTGCATTTATTTATTTGTTTATTTATTTATGTTTTTGTGTGTATTTGTATATATTCATGTGTGTGTGTGTGAGATGGCCCGCATGTATGTGTGGAAGTAAATATCATGGCTGGATTTTACATGAGTGCTGCTGATCGAACTTGGGTCTTCATGTTCAAATAACAAACATAATATGGACTGAGCCACCTCCTCAGCCATCGTGTATTGTTTTTTGTTTTTTGTTAAAGCGTTTTTTTTTTTTTTTGTTTTGTTTTTGTTTTTTGAGACAGGGTCTGTTTGTGTAGTGCTGACCATCTTGGAACTTGCTATTTAGACCAGGCTGGCCTTGAACTTACAGAGGTCAGCCTGCCTCTGCCTCCCAAATGTTTGGATTAAAGGGGTGCGCCACCATGCCTGGTTAGATTTTTTTTAAATGTGTGTATGTCTGTATACCATGTCTACGCCTGGTACCCAAGGGGGCCAGCAGGTAGTATAAGTTCCCCTGGAACTGAAGTTACAGATGTTTGTGAGCTGCAATGTAGGTATTGGGAATCAAACCAAGGTCCTCTGGAAGAGCAGTGAGAGTTCTTAACCACTGAGCCATCTGTCCAGTCCCCTGTATTGTATTTTCAAGACAGGCTCTTGCTGTTAGAGCTGAGACTGATATGGATCTCCCTATGTAGCCCAGGATGGATTTGAACTCCTGGTGTGCCCTACCTCCAGAATACTGGGATTACAGGCATGTGTCACCACACCTAGTTTGTGTGGTCTCTTTTAGGTGAATGAATTTGTTCTATTAGATTGTAAATACTAAAAGCTAGTCACTTGTACTTTCTTTTACAGGCTTTAAAACTGACCTTTATTTTTAAAGTTACTGTGTTCATTACAGGAAACAAAAACACAAGAAGAAATTGTGTTTTTTAAACTCTTTTTAAAGTCAATATGAGCATCACAGGACATGAACCTAAGAAATGAAAAGCCGTCCACTTGTACATTTTAAGTGGGTGAATGGTATAGTCTGAATTATATAGCTCAGTGAGCTAAAAAAAAAAAAAAGAAAGAAAGAAAGAAAGAACAGAAACACTATCTGTTCCCTGGAATGTAGCGAACTCAGATAAATCTGGAATGTTAGCAGTTCAGCTTGTACCTGGCTTACAAAAACATTCATTGTGACCTCCCCCTTCCCCAATTGATAGATTGCAGCTGCTGTAGGAGGGAGGTGACTGAGCACTTTCTCACTGACAGAGACAATGTACTGAGCATAGTACACGTGTGCACCATGTAAGAGATGGCTGTGTGTCCGCTTCAACCCAACTGTTGCATGAGAATGCCCTGCATGGGGGAAAGACCTGGAAAGGCCTGGAAGCTGCACCTGGCTAAGGGTCCAGTCCCCGGGAGGTGGCTGCTTTTAGCCAAGTACACTGATTGCTTCATGTCTTTGAAAGGCTAAGTAAAGTATCTCCAGGAGGTGGGGGTGGGTACTACTATATGTAAGGCAGTATTTTTCTTTCTTTCTTTGAGACAGGGTCTCACTGTTTAGAATAGGCTGGCTTTGAACTCTCGCGATGATCTGCCTGCCTCTGCCTCTCTAGTGCTGGGACTAAAGGCGTGTGGCATCATGCCCTGCTGCAATGTAGGCTTATATTTAGTTATATTAGTTATGTGATTCCCCTTGGCTGATAGGCTTTTGGGTGATCTTTATTTGTATTTCTCTGTTTTCAGGTTCGTGTGTGTATTGTGTATTCAGGAAAAGAAAATAACCTTTACGAAGAGGCTATCACCACCCACCCCTCACCAACACCAGGGGATCATTGGCGAAGTTGGCATCTCTGGCAGAGGAGCCAGCACCTCACCACAGACAGCCTAACCCCCCCACTCCCTGTTTGGCTACAGCAGCTTTCAGGCGCTGACTCCTCCGGGGGGAAGCCCCGCCCAGCATCACTGGCCTCCATGTTTTATTGCGCAAGCGGGCGGGGGGGAACAGCCTTGTACAGGAGACAGGAAGTGGGACATAAATTTTTGGGCTCACATATTTGGAGAACTGAGCTTAGATGCCAGCTGTTTAAGGAAGTGATGGGACGGGCCAGGTGGCCAGCACCCCAGAAGCAGGCGTCCCCTTTATCCAGTGGGAGGCGGAGTTTCAGTTTAGCCCTCCCATTGGCCCGCAGAGTGAGCCTCGGGTTCGTGTGTTGCTAGGTTCCACTGAGAGAGCCCTGCTGTGTTCTTTCGGTAAACGTGCCCTCCATAGTTTTAAGTTTCATGCTCAAGCGACCGAGCTAGCGGGATGCTGGTATTCTAGACGTTTAAACAGCCATGGGGTACTATCCTTTGTTTAAAAGAAGAGTGCCACTCTCACAAATGTCGGTCGTTTAGAAAATACTGAGATTTAGGAATGCTGTGATTTCGTGACCAACCAGACAGATTTTCCTTAGTGGTCACCAGCGCGTTCAGTATGCACCCAAGCCAAAATTGTACTATTCTTTCTCATGATCCGATTTTAAAATGTCCAAGCTATCCTGTTTTTAAAAGTGTTGCTTTACTGAGCTCAGAACTGGCAGACCAGTTCCCAACTCCAGCCACAGGAGGGCGCACAGATATATTAACAAATGAGGGTTTGCTGTACATGTTGGGGTGTCTTGAGTTGAGAAAAAGACCTTGGGCACTGTTGTACTATTATTACTGAGGAGTAGCATTGTCCAATGGACCTTTCTATGGCGACGGAAGTGGTTTTCATCAGTATTGGCCATCATATCATCCATTAATGACATGTGACTAATAAAGCCCTTGAAATGTGGTTCCTACAACTGAGGAAATAAAAGTTTGGATTTGAGACAGTGTCTCATTTAGCCCAGCCTGGGCTTGAACTCGATATGTATCTGAAGATGATCTTGAACTTCTGATCCTCATGCTTCTATCTCTCCAGTGCTGGGTGGTGCCATCATGCCCTGTCTAAAAATGAAGTGTGTGTGTGTGTGTGTGTGTGTGTGTGTGTGTGTGTGTGTGTGTGTGTGTGTAGGAGAGAGCACTTGTGCATGGGTGTGTGGAGGCCAGATGTGGATACCAGATGTCTTCCTTTATTGCTCTCCACCTTGTGATTGAGAAAGGCCTTTCACTAAACCTGATCTTCCTGACTCTGCCTCCCAGCTCTAGAATTATAGGTATGCTACCATGCCCCACTTTGTATGTGGGTACTGGAGATCTGAATTCTGATCTCCCATGCTTGTGCAACAAACACTTGAAGGTCCATTGAGCCATCTCCCTAGCCTTAGAAATTAGTTTTAAGATTTAGTTAGTAACTTTAGCCACAAGGACTAGTGACCATATTGGGTTCAACAAACTAGAGCCTTAGACTCTGCAGGAAGATTGGCTTTTCTGAAAGGCAATAAGAAGTTGGTATCTAAATGATTAGCAGCTTAAGAGGTAAGAGAAACTCACATTGATGTTCCCACCATTTGGCAGCTTTTGTTCCAGGCACACTTACAATGTATCTATGGATGCTATTTAACCTTCTCTATCACTTGGAAGATGGTTGCTAGTAGGCCTTTTTTGCGAACAAAGAATCAGAGAGATGCAATTACTGACCCCAAGTCACTGAGTTCGATAATTCCCACCTAAGATTGATTGCAAAGAAATAATACTGATAAAGGGATGAGAAGGGAATCTATAGTAGAAATCACGGCTTGGGGGCTGAACAGTGTCTTAACGTTGAAGAGTACCTGCTGCTTTTCCAGAAGACCCAGGTTTTGTTCCTAGCACCCATATGGTGATTCATGACCATGCATACTCAAGTTTCAGGGGATCTTTTGGTCTCCGTGGGCACCAGGCACATGTGGGTGCACATATATACATGCAGGCAAAGCATTCATACACATAAGATAAAATAAGTAAATCTGGGGCTGGAGAGATGGCTTAGTGGTTAAGAGCACTGACTTCTCTTCCAGAGGAGCCAGGTTCAATTCCCAGCACCCACATGGCAGCTCACAACTGTTTGTAACTCCAGTTCTAGGGGATCTGACATCCTCACACAGACACATATGCAGGCAAAATACCAATCATATGAAATAAAAATAAATTTAAAAAAATCTAAGTAAAGGAAACTAGGCTCGATATGGGGACTTTTTTTTTTTTTTTTTGGTTTTTCGAGACAAGGTTTCTCTGTGTAGCTTTGCGCCTTTCCTGGAACTCTCTTGGTAGCCCAGGCTGGCCTCGAACTCATGGAGATCCGCCTGGCTCTGCCTCCCAAGTGCTGGGATTAAAGGCATGTGCCACCACCGCCTGGTGATATAGGGACCTTTTAAAAAAGCAGTTGCCATTCTAGCTTATGTAGCATTTTTTTACATTTATTTTTGAAATTGTATTTACACGATATCCCCCTTTCCCTTTCCTCTCACCAATCCCTCCTATGTACCCCACCTTGATGCCTTTCAAATTCACCTCCCCCTTTTCTTTAATTGTTGTGTTACTTGTATGTACATGATCTCAGGGCTGATGATTTGGTGTTGGATAACCAATTGGAGGGCTCTTCCCTGGGGAAGACTATTTTCCTCACTCTCAGCTCTCTTTTTTTTTTTTTGGTTTCTCGAGACAGGGTTTCTCTGTGTAGCTTTGCGCCTTTTCTGGAACTCACTTGGTAGCCCAGGCTGGCCTCGAACTCACAGAGATCCGCCTGGCTCTGCCTCCCAAGTGCTGGGATTAAAGGCATGCGCCACCACCGCCCGGCTCAGCTCTCTTTAGTTGCCTATAGTTCTTTGTTTAGGATTGAAACCCCGTGGGCTTTCTCCTTCCATGTTAGCATGGGCATTGGTATTGTCTTTATTCAGATGTTGTTTAGACAGCCATGTTGATGAGACTTCATGGGTGTCATGAGATTTCATGGCTTCTCTGATGTTTCTAGGCAACAGAATCTCACAGCAAACTTCCTGTTCCTCTGGCTTTTACAGTCTGTCCACCCCTCTGAGCCTTTGGTGTAGGAATTGTGTTGTAGATGTTTCAGTTGAGACTGATCCCCACAACGCTGCATTTTGATCTGTTGTGGTTTTCTGTAATGGTATCAAATGGTATCTGTCTGTTGCAAAGAGAAGCTTCTTTCATGACGGGTGAGAATACACTCATCTGTGGGTATGAGGATAAACACAGAATGTTGTTCGGGATTGTGCTAGTTTAGTAAAGTGGTGGCTGTGAGTTCTCCTCCGAGATCCAGGACTTCACTAGCCCTGGCTGGTTGGCTACATTTCCAGTACTAAGAATGTTTGCCCCCTTGTTACGTGGATCTTAGGTCCAAAGAGAGAGCTGTTGGTTACCGCTAAGGTAGGTGTGCCACTGCTGTGCCCTTCGGGTTATTGTGCCATGCTGCTTGCTGTGGTTCATCACCATCATAGCTGGGCAGGATTGTTGGTTGCTTTCCTCCCTTGGAAGCTTGTATGGCGCCTTCTGGGATCACAGAATCTAGTCCTCAGGGAGGAGGCTTTCAGGGCGGGTCCAGCTCACAGGGCCCTGTGTCCAAAGTGCATGGTGTCTTCCCCTGAGAGGAAACCAAGGGTGACGACAATAGCCTGGAAGGTCTGGGGAGTCTCTTGGACATCCCTGACCAATAGCTCAAAGCGGGGCTTCTCATGCCTGGTGTTGGGGGCTTCGTTAGACAGTCTATGGCTGGGGGTGTGCTATGTAGCATTTCTGGATCTGAGGATAACTACATTTTAGCACATCCTGTTCTCAGGGCTGAAAGGAACACAGAGGAGCCCTTCTGGCTGCCTCAGATCCATATACTTCCCTAACAAACCTGAGCTCTGATCGAAGGCAGACTACTTGGCTCCATGTCCTTATAGGGCACTAATTAAGCCTCGGACTTAAATGAGGGGGGTTTGTCTTTTGAGAGCCGTGCTTCCTGGTTGCTGTAAGGCCCAGGTGCTGCAGGCGCTCCAGGCGCTCCCGGTGCTCTCGGTGCTCCGGGCGCTCCAGGTGTTAGTTCACGTTTCACTGATTCCATCCACCACCTCCCTATGTGTCACCTCTGTGAACTCAGGGTTCATCTGATAACGAACGGCACACCGCGGGACAGCTGGCGCCAGTTTTCTTAGTAATTTTTTAAAATTCATTTTGTTATTTTATACGCATGAGTGTTGGGTGGTGACCACCGAGGCCAGAAGAAGGTATCAGACCCTCTGGAAGTGGGGTTAAAAGACACTTGGGAGCCACCGTGGTGGGGCTGGGAAATGAGCCTGGGTCCTCTGGAAGAGCAGCCAGAGCTCTTACCGGCTCAGCCACCTCTCCAGCCCCTTTTTAGTTTTTTAAAATATAAAAAAATGGTGTGTCTTGTTGGGCGGTGGTGGCACGTGCCTTTTATCCCAGCACTCGGGAGCCAGAGGCAGGTGGATCTCTGTGAGTTCGAGGCCAGCCTGGTCTACAGAGTGAGATCCAGGACAGGAACCAAAACTACACAGTGAAACCCTGTCTTGAAAAAAACAAACAAAAAACAAAAAAAAACCCAGTGTGTCTTATAATCATGACATCTTATACTAGACAAAAATATGGTCTATGTAGTTTAAGAATGTCAGCAGTAGAGAGCATGTTCAGTACATGCAAGGCCTTGTGTTTGGTCTCTAGCATAGTAAAAAAAAAGACTGTCAGTGAAAATGTTTATATTTAGAATAAATTTAAAAATCATTTATTTTGTGTGTTTATGTGTATGAGTATGGTATTTGTGTGTGCGCAAGCGTGCGCGTGAGCGAGCTTCTTTGTGAAGGCTGTTTTATCCCCTTGAAACAGGGTTACTCATTGAACCTGGATCTAGTCTAGCAACCAACAAACCTCAACGGCCTTCCAGTCTTCTCCCTCTTAGCACTGGGCTTAGAGGTAGGCACTTTCTTTTTTTTCAAGACAGAGTTTTTCTGTGTAACAGCCCTCGCTACAGGCTGGCCTCGAACTCACAGAGATCATCTTGCCTCCACCTCCCGAGTGCTGGGATTAAGGGTGTGTGCCACTATACCCGGCTCCATGTTCAGTTTTTCACTTGGGTTCTGGAGGCTTGAACTCAGGTCCACTACCCTGCAAGCCACCTCCCCAACCTCTGTCACAGTATACGTTTTGAAATTTCCCCCTTAGGCAAAGACAGTGACCTTTTACTGTAATTCTAAATCCAATGTAGAGTATTAAATTGCACATGCTTTAATCAGGGCTTCCCAAAGTGGCCAAAACATGGCACCCAACACCCAAACTCAAAGATCTCCACAGCAGCTCCCTGCTCGTATAGAATTGAAGTTCACCAAGCATTTTCTTAAGCGGGGCAGGAGAGACGGACGGCTCAGGGGTACGGTGCTTGCTGGCGAGCCAGAGGACTGAGTTCAGCCCTGGGACCCACACAGCAGAAAGCAAAAATCCGACTGCAAGCTGTCCTCTCATGTCCACACATAAGAAGCAAATACATACATGTAATAAAATATCAAAAAGCCAGGCACGGCAGTGCATGTCTTTAATTCTAGCACTCAGAAGGCAGAGGCAGACACAGGCAGATAGATTTCTCGGAGGGCCTAGCCAGTCATGGCTAAATAGTAAGAACCTGTCTCAAAAAACAAACAACAAAAATTTTAAAAAAAGAATCATGTTGGACTAAAGTGAGGACTGGAGTCGTTTTTGTCCTGAGAACTTCTGATATGCCCTCCCCCACCCTTCTTTCTTTCTTCTTTTGCGGAGCTTCCGATTGGACTCATGTGTGCTAGACAAGCGCTGGACCACCGAACC
Source organism: Peromyscus leucopus (assembly GCF_004664715.2). Lineage (NCBI taxonomy): Eukaryota > Metazoa > Chordata > Mammalia > Rodentia > Cricetidae > Peromyscus > Peromyscus leucopus. The sequence goes on from NC_051083.1 coordinate 31,326,799, forward strand.
TCAGAACTTCAACCCTAATGTCACAGGGAAGGCTGGTGAAGAGTGTGAGAGTGTGTAGGCTGTTCCAAAGGGAGATGGGGTGGGAGCCGAAGGGACTGTGGGACTGAGTGTCACCCAGGGCCACATAAATGAGCAATCAGAACAGTCAAACCGTGAGCGCTGCCACAGGTCCTGGAATTAAGCTTCAAAGATATATATGTATACACACACACACACATATTGGGATAGAGTTCTCTTATGCTTTGCCTGCAGAATGCTTCTAGAGGCCAGCACTAACCTGCAACAGCACAGGGTGGGGAATTCTGGGAAACAGCATTCAGCTTAGCTAAATTGACACAGCACAAAGCGACCACAGCAAAGGTTGATTTGGAACGGAAAGAGACACAGTGATCACGTTCTGTGCATTTTGCTTTGGCAAATTTCAACTCGTTGCTATGGCTCTTCCCGAAGCCTCATTAACTTAATGGCAAATCCTTGTCACAGAGTCAACAGAATCGAGTTCCAACCTGTCTCTCCACTTTATCTGACCTCCCCTCCCCTTCCCTCTGTGTCCTGTCCTCTCCTCCCGGCTTCTGTTTGTTCCTGACTCTATCCCCTCCCTCCCTCTCTCTGTCTCCCCCTCAGTTTCTGTCTCTCTCTGTCTCCCTGTCTCTGTCTCCCTGTCTCTGTCTTACATACACTCTAGCACTGGGGATCCAGTAATAGAAGTGTCCACCTGGGACTGAGGATGTAGCGCAGTGTTGAGAGCTTGCACACCATGGGCAGGCCCGGCTTCCATCCTCAGCCGCCCCCCCGAAATAGTCTCTTAAGAAAAGCCCAACCCGTGGGGCTTACATTCTAGTAGGGTGGAGCAGACAAAGCAAGGAAACTTGTTCTGGGGTGGATACTTGTAAGGACCCTGGAGAAAAGTAAAATGGAAAAGCAAGATTAAAGGACAGGAGGGTGGGCTGCCTTCGTGGTGAATTCCCATAGTTCCAGCCCTAAGGAGATCAAGGCCAGCCTGGCCTACAAGAGACAGAGTGTCAATAAAATAAAATAAAAAGGAACAGAGTAGGAGGGCGAGTGAGCAGAGGGGGTTTTGTGGGTTATCAGATAAGGCCTTCCTGAGGAGGTCAAGCAGACCTCTGAAGAAGGGAGGGAAGGGCCCCTTGATTATGTGGAACATAGTGTCTCAGGCCCAGCAAAGGAGCTAATAGCTCCCAAGGCATGCACGGCAAGGGGCGGGGGAGAGCTTGCTTTGTTCTCCCAGGGTGGAAACAAATAGAACAGAGTGGCCTGGTGAGGTCAGTGAGCTATGGCTAGTGGTGGGTGAGAGGTCAGAAAGGTTGGGGGGAGCAGCCACAGGGCCCCGTTTGAGCCATTAGCGTTTCGCTCTGAGGGCAGTGGGGCGTGATTGCATAATGGCCTTCTGTCCCCAGAGTTTCTCTGCTGAGACAGACTGAAGGAAACAAGCCGAGACTAAAAGGGAGCAGCGGAACTTTCATGGTAACTAACCAGCACCCTCTGCTCCAGGCTCCGGGAGCTTTGGCTTACCTCTCTGCTTGTTCCTGCTTGAAGTGTTGAAGCTTTGTTCCTGGACCTGCATCCACCTGGATTATCTCACCCTACTCCCTCCACACTCCCCCTTTCTTCTTATTTAGACGAAAATTGACACCGTAATTTCCTTTTCCATTAAAACAATTTGATAGCATAATTTTAGGTGCTAAAAATAAAGTTAGATTTCCAACTTCAAGACAATAGCAAAAGAGGAAAGGATATATATTCTGTGATGTGGAGTTTATTTTAATTTTTAAATTTCTTTAGTGTTTTGAGACAGAGTCTCTCTATGTAGCCCGGCTGGCCTGAAACTCACTATGTAGACCAGGGTGGCCTCGAACTTTTGATGAAAATTTAAAGGTACCTAAATCCTAAATCACATCTAAAATAAAGATATAAAAATATGTTTTTCAAAATAAGAACTCTTCAGCCGGGCGGTGGTGGCACACGACTTTGATCCCAGCACTCGGGAGGCAGAGCCAGGCGGATCTCTGTGAGTTTGAGGCCAGCCTGGGCTACCAAGTGAGTTCCAGGACAGGCACAAAGCTACACAGAGAAACCTATCTCGAAAAAACCAAAAAAAAAAAAAAAAAAAAAAAGAACTCTTCAAAGTAGCAAGGAGGAAATAAAATTACATTTTTTCTTTTCTTTTTTTCTTCCTTTCTTTCTACCTTTCCTTCCTTCTTTCTTTCTTTCCTTTTTTCTTTTGGTTTTTCAAGACAGGTTTTCTCTGTGTAACAACCATGGCAGTCCTGGATCTCACTCTGTAGCCCAGGCTAGCCTTGAACTCACAGAGATCCTCCTACCTCTGCCTCCTGAGTGCTGGGATTAAAGACATGAACCACTACTACCTGGCTGTAGAGTTACAATTAAAGGATAAGATTCTTTTCTTTTTTTTAAATTTTTCTTACTTTTATTTTTTTCTCTCTTTTTCTTTATTTCTTCTCTCATACATTACATCCCAACCACAGTTCCCTCTCCTCACTCCTCCCAGACCCTCCCTTCCTCTCCCCTCCCCTCTCCCCCAGATCCTCTCCTCCTCCTTTCCTTCCCTTCAAAAAAAGAGCAGGCCTCCCAGGGATATCAAGCGAGCGCTGCAGAACAAGTTACAATAAGACTGGGCACAGACCCTCTTATCAAGGTTGGATGAGGCAACTCAGTAGGAGGAAGAGGGCAGTATCTGTTCTTCTTTTTTTAGTTTATTTACTTTTATTTTGTGTGCATTGGTGTTTTGCCTGCAAGTCAGATCTTTGAGTTATAGACAGTTGTTAGCTGTCATGTGGATGCTGGGATTTGAACCTAAGTCCTTAGGGAGAACAGTCAGTGCCCTTAACCACTGAGCCATCTTTCCAGCCCCTGGTCTTATTTTCTATTTTAAACCTGTTAATCTCTCTCTCTCTCTCTCTTTTTTTTTTGAGACAGGGTCTCTCTACATAGCCTTGGCTGTCCTGGAGCTCACTATGTAGCTAGGATGGCCTTGAACTCACAGAGATCTATTTGCCTCTGCTTCCTGAGCGCTGGGATTAAAGATGTGTGCCACCGTGTCTAGCCCCCTGTTAAACTTTAAAATAAGTGAATTGAAGTGAAACATATTTTAAATCTGTTATAAAATAATTAATTAACATAAAAAGAAATAATCCACCTGGCTCTGCCTCCCGAGTGCTGGGATCAAAGGCGGGTGCCACCACCGCCCGACAAGGATTTTTTTTTTTGGTTTTTCGAGACAGGGTTTCTCTGTGTAGCTTTGTGCCTCTCCTGGGACTCACTTGGTAGCCCAGGCTGGCCTCGAACTCACAGAGATCCGCCTGGCTCTGCCTCCCAAGTGCTGGGATCAAAGGCGGGTGCCACCACCGCCCGGCAAGGATTCCTTTTTTATATTCAGTGTGTGGGTGTTTGTCAAGAGGCCCTGCTAGTCAGAGGTTGCAGTCTACCATGGTCTGGCAACTCTTTCAGAGTTCAGCAACATGGAAGACTCCTCTCCCAGTGAGGGACTTCCTGTTCTCTACCTGACCTGATCTGGAGGCTGGGCCCAGATGCTGCCTTATCCCCAGGGTGACCCTTCACACAGTCCCCTGCAGCAGCTCTCCCCTGCTGCCCCTATGGTAATTAGACCGTGAGCTAGGAGCCTTAGGACAGGAGCGTGCTGTTTAGAACAAATGAGGCCATGCCCCAGCCTCGGTCCCCAGCCTTTATATCGCCCCTCACTCTGCAATGAAGTTGAGCTGTCTCACTGAAAAATAAATAAATACATAAAAATAAATAAATAGAAATAAATATTAAAAATACTCTGAACATGATTTTCTTAAAGTATAATCTGACTTAAAAATTTACTTATTTTTTATTTTTAAAATTATATCTATTTATTTTGTGTGTGTGTGTGTGTGGGTGGATGTGGGTGGCCCCAAGCATGCTTCTGTAGGTCAGAGAACAACTTTCAGGAGTCAAATTCTATTCTTCCACTGTGTGGGTTCTGACAATCTAACTCAGATCAACAGGTATGGCAGCAAATGCCTTTACCCATTGACCCCTCTTGCTGGTCTATGCTTGGTTATTTTTATTTATTTCTTTACCAAGCAGTTCACTGTAGTAATCAAGTAAACTAGAAATTCTATCAACTAAAATCTATCAATGGGGACCTAAAGAAATAAGATGTAAGCAAATTCATATTTTGAAACATTGATAGCATAATTTTATTTTTTGGAAGCTTTCCTCCCAAACTTGGTAGGAGATGGCAGGTGACTTGTTTATGTGTTTCAGTTTGCTTGTTTGGAAGTGCTAGGAATTGGAACGAGGGCCTCAAAATTGTTTTGTTACTACAGCACCAGCATACCTTTCAGTTTTGAGAGAGTCTGGCTAAGTTACTGAGGATTGCCTTGAACTTACAATCCTCCTGCCTCAGCCTCTCAAATAGCTGAGGATACAGACCTGTGCTACTGGGCTAGGCTTGCTTGTATGTCCTGTCTCTGTCTCTGTCTGTCTCTGTCTCTTTCTCTTTTTCTGCGTGTGCGCACACGCACACAGAGTCCAGAGGTTGATGTTAAATGTTTTCCTTAGCCTCTTTCCACGTTATTATCATTGTTATTGGTGTTGTAACAGGGTCTCTCACTGAACCTGGAGCTCACTGATTTGGATAGACTGGTTGACCATTGAACTCCAGGGATCCTCCTGTCTCTGCCTTCCCAGTGCTGCCTTTTTTTTTTTTTTTTTTTTCTTTTTGGTTTTTCGAGACAGGGTTTCTCTGTGTAGCTTTGCGCCTTCTGGATCTCCTCTGTAGCCAGGCTGGTCTCGAACTCATAGAGATCCGCCTGGCTCTGCCTCCCGAGTGCTGGGATCAAAGGCGTGCGCCACTGCTGGCTTTCTACTGTTAAGTGAGAATAGTTTATTGGATAAAATTCAGAAGCTGGATTAAGGCTGCTTTAGGCTTTATTAGGAGGAAGAGGGGGGAAGACAAAAGGACCGGCTGGAGAGCACGTGCAGAGGGAGGAAGACAGTGGGGAAGACAATGCGAGCATCCTGCTTTTAAGGCTCCAGTGGCTGCTGTTACTTTGCGTATCTTGCGGCCTTGCTTTCTGTGCTGATTTTTTTGTTTTCGAACTTTGTATCTGCTTTTTTTTTTTTTTTTTTTTTTTTTTTTTTTTTTTTTTTTTTTTTTTTTTTTTTCTGGACTTACTCTGTAGCCAGGCTGTCTCGAACTCAAGAGATCCCCTGCTCTGCTCCGAGTGCTGGATTAAAGGCGTGCGCCACCACCGCCCGGCTGTGCTGGATTTCTTTTTTTTTTTTTTTTTTTTTGAGATTTACTTTTATTTTGTGTGTATAAGTGTTTTGCCTGCACATATGTGTATCACATGCATGCCTAGTGCCTACAGAGGCCAGAAGAGGGTATCTGTTTCCCTGGAACTGAAGTTACAGATGGTTATAAGTCATCATGTGGGTGCTGGGAGTCAAACCTGAATCCTCTACAATACCAGCAAGCCATTTCTCCAGCCCCAAGGTAACATTTTTCTTTCTTTCATTCCTCCTTCCCTCCCTTCACTCCTGTTTAACCTGCCCCTGCCTTCTAACTCATGGCATTATACCCAGTAAGAACATGTCCTTAGCCAGGCGGTGGTAGCACACGCCTTTAATCCCAGCACTTGGGAGGCAGAGGCAGGCGGATCTCTGTGAGTTCGAGGCCAGCCTGGGCTACCAAGTGAGTTCCAGGACAGGCGCAAAGCTACACAGAGAAACCTTGTCTCGAAAAAAAACCAAAAAAAAAAAAAAAAAAAAAAAAAGAACTCTTCAAAGTAGCAAGGAGGAAATAAAATTACATTTTTTCTTTTCTTTTTTCTTCCTTTCTTTCCTTCCTTCTTTCTTTCTTTCCTTTTTTTCTTTTGGTTTTTCAAGACAGGTTTTCTCTGTGTAACAACCACGGCAGTCTTGGAACTCACTCTGTAGACCAGGCTAGCCTTTAACTCACAGAGATCCTCCTACTCTGCCTCCTGAGTGCTGGGATTAAACACATGAACCACTACTACCTGGCTGTAGAGTTACAATTAAAGGATAAGATTCTTTCCTTTTCTTTTTTAAATTTTTCTTACTTTTATTTTTTCTCTCTTTTTCTTTATTTCTTCTCTCATACATTACATCCCAACCACAGTTCCCTCTCCCTCACTCCTCCCAGACCCTCCCTTCCTCTCCCCTCCCCTCTCCCCCAGATCCTCTCCTCCTCCTTTCCTTCCCTTCAAAAAAAGAGCAGGCCTCCCAGGGATATCAAGCGAGCGCTGCAGAACAAGTTACAATAAGACTGGGCACAGACCCTCTTATCAAGGTTGGATGAGGCAACTCAGTAGGAGGAAGAGGGCAGTATCTGTTCTTCTTTTTTTTAGTTTATTTACTTTTATTTTGTGTGCATTGGTGTTTTGCCTGCAAGTCAGATCTTTGAGTTATAGACAGTTGTTAGCTGTCATGTGGATGCTGGGATTTGAACCTAAAGGGAGAATAGTCAGTGCCCTTAACCACTGAGCCATCTTTCCAGCCCCTGGTCTTATTCTCTATTTTAAACCTGTTAATCTCTCTTTCTCTCTCTCTCTCTCTCTCTTTTTTTTGAGACAGGGTCTCTCTACATAGCCTTGGCTGTCCTGGAGCTCACTATGTAGCTAGGATGGCCTTGAACTCACAGAGATCTGTTTGCCTCTGCTTGCTGAGCGCTGGGATTAAAGATGTGTGCCACCGTGTCTAGCCCCCTGTTAAACTATAAAATAAGTGAATTAAAGTGAAACCTATTTTAAATCTGTTATAAAATAATTAATTAACATAAAAAGAAATAATCCACCTGGCTCTGCCTCCCGAGTGCTGGGATCAAAGGCGGGTGCCACCACCGCCCGACAAGGATTTTTTTTTTTGGTTTTTCGAGACAGGGTTTCTCTGTGTAGCTTTGCGCCTCTCCTGGGACTCACTTGGTAGCCCAGGCTGGCCTCCAACTCACAGAGATCCGCCTGGCTCTGCCTCCCAAGTGCTGGATCAAAGGCGGGTGCCACCACCGCCCGGCAAGGATTCCTTTTTTATATTCAGTGTGTGGGTGTTTGTCAAGAGGCCCTGCTAGTCAGAGGTTGCAGTCTACCATGGTCTGGCAACTCTTTCAGAGTTCAGCAACATGGAAGACCCCCTCCCAGTGAGGGACTTCCTGTTCTCTACCTGACCTGATCTGGAGGCTGGGCCAGGTGCTGCCTTATCCCCAGGGTGACCCTTCACACAGTCCCCTGCAGCAGCTCTCCCCTGCTGCCCTATGGTAATTAGACCGTGAGCTAGGAGCCTTAGGACAGGAGCGTGCTGTTTAGAACAAATGAGGCCATGCCCCAGCCTCGGTCCCCAGCCTTTATATCGCCCTCACTCTGCAATGAAGTTGAGCTGTCTCACTGAAAAATAAATAAATACATAAAAAATAAATAAATAGAAATAAATATTAAAAATACTCTGAACATGATTTTCTTAAAGTATAATCTGACTTAAAAATTTACTTATTTTTTATTTTAAAATTATATCTATTTAGTGTGTGTGTGTGGGGGGGTGGTGGATGTGGGTGGCCCCAAGCATGCTTCTGTAGGTCAGAGAACAACTTTCAGGAGTCAAATTCTATTCTTCCACTGTGTGGGTTCTGACAATCTAACTCAGATCAACAGGTATGGCAGCAAATGCCTTTACCCATTCATTGACCCCTCTTGCTGGTCTATGCTTGGTTATTTTTATTTATTTCTTTACCAAGCAGTTCACTGTAGTAATCAAGTAAACTAGAAATTCTATCAACTAAAATCTATCAATGGGGACCTAAAGAAATAAGATGTAAGCAAATTCATATTTTGAAACATTGATAGCATAATTTTATTTTTTGGAAGCTTTCCTCCCTAACTTGGTAGGAGATGGCAGGTGACTTGTTTATGTGTTTCAGTTTGCTTGTTTGGAAGTGCTAGGAATTGGAACGAGGGCCTCAAAATTGTTTTGTTACTACAGCACCAGCATACCTTTCAGTTTTGAGAGAGTCTGGCTAGTTACTGAGGATTGCCTTGAACTTACAATCCTCCTGCCTCAGCCTCTCAAATAGCTGAGGATACAGACCTGTGCTACTGGGCTAGGCTTGCTTGTATGTCCTGTCTCTGTCTCTGTCTGTCTCTGTCTGTCTCTTTCTCTTTTTCTGCGTGTGCGCACACGCACACAGAGTCCAGAGGTTGATGTTAGATGTTTTCCTTATCCTCTTTCCACGTTATTATCATTGTTATTGGTGTTGTAACAGGGTCTCTCACTGAACCTGGAGCTCACTGATTTGGATAGACTGGTTGACCATTGAACTCCAGGGATCCTCCTGTCTCTGCCTTCCCAGTGCTGCCTTTTTTTTTTTTTTTTTTTTTTTTTTTTGGTTTTTCGAGACAGGGTTTCTCTGTGTAGCTTTGCGCCTTTCCTGGATCTCGCTCTGTAGACCAGGCTGGCCTCGAACTCACAGAGATCCGCCTGCCTCTGCCCCCTGAGTGCTGGGATTAAAGGTGTGCGCCACCACTGCCTGGCCTTTCTACCTGTTAAGTGAGAATAGTTTACTTGGGATAAAATTCAAGAAGGCTGGGATTAAAGGCGTGCTTTAGAGCTTTATTAGGAGGAAGAGGGGTGGGGAAGACCAAAAGGACCGGCCTGTGAAAGAGCACGTGCAGAGGGCAGAGAGAAAGACAGTGGGGAAAAGACAATGCAGAGCATCCTGCTTTTAAGGGCTCCCAGTACAGAGCTACACCACGCATGCGCTGATAGCGTGATTGCGTAATCTCACTGCGCGCCCAGTGCTGCTTTTCATGTGGGCGCTGAGAATCCAGATTCAGATCCTTATGTTTGTGCAGCAAGCACTTTGCCAAGTCATCTGCCCAGCCAATGCTTATATGTTTTTATTTTATTATTATTTTTTACTTTATTTTATTTTGGTTTTTCGAAACAGGTTTTCTCTCTGTAGCTTTGTGCCTTTCCTGGAACTTACTCTGTAGCCCAGGCTGTCCTCGAACTCACAGAGATCCACCTGCCTCTGCTTCCCGAGTGCTGGGATTAAAGGCATGTGCCACCACCGCCCGGCTGTGCTGGGATTTCTTTTTTCTTTTTTTTTTTTTTTTTGAGATTTACTTTTATTTTGTGTGTGTAAGTGTTTTGCCTGCACATATGTGTATCACATGCATGCCTAGTGCCTACAGAGGCCAGAAGAGGGTGTCTGTTTCCCTGGAACTGAAGTTACAGATGGTTATAAGTCATCATGTGGGTGCTGGGAATCAAACCTGAATCCTCTACAATAGCAGCAAGCCATTTCTCCAGCCCCAAGGTAACATTTTTCTTTCTTTCTCCCCCCCTCCCCTCCCTTCACTCCTGTTTACCCTGCCCCTGCCTTCTAACTCATGGCATTGTACCCAGTAAGAACATGTCCTCATGTCCTTAGCCGGGCGGTGGTAGCACATGCCTTTAATCCCAGCACTTGGGAGGCAGAGGCAGGCAGATCTCTGTGAGTTCGAGGCCAGCCTGGGCTACCAAGTGAGTTCCAGGACAGGCGCAAAGCTACACATAGAAACCCTGTCTCGAAAAAAAACCAAAAAAACCAAAAAAAAAAAAAAAAAAAACAACTCTTCAAAGTAGCAAGGAGGAAATAAAATTACATTTTTTCTTTTCTTTTTTCTTCCTTTCTTTCCTTCTTTCTTTCTTTCCTTTTTTTCTTTTGGTTTTTCAAGACAGGTTTTCTCTGTGTAACAACCATGGCAGTTCTGGATCTCACTCTGTAGCCCAGGCTAGCCTTGAACTCACAGAGATCCTCCTACCTCTGCCTCCTGAGTGCTGGGATTAAACACATGAACCACTACTACCTGGCTGTAGAGTTACAATTAAAGGATAAGATTCTTTCCTTTTCTTTTTTAAATTTTTCTTACTTTTATTTTTTTCTCTCTTTTTCTTTATTTCTTCTCTCATACATTACATCCCAACCACAGTTCCCTCTCCCTCACTCCTCCCAGACCCTCCCTTCCTCTCCCCTCCCCTCTCCCCCAGATCCTCTCCTCCTCCTTTCTTTCCCTTCAAAAAAAAGAGCAGGCCTCCCAGGGATATCAAGCGAGCGCTGCAGAACAAGTTACAATAAGACTGGGCACAGACCCTCTTATCAAGGTTGGATGAGGCAACTCAGTAGGAGGAAGAGGGCAGTATCTGTTCTTTTTTTTAAAAAATTTATTTACTTTTATTTTGTGTGCATTGGTGTTTTGCCTGCAAGTCAGATCTTTGACTTATAGACAGTTGTTAGCTGTCATGTGGATGCTGGGATTTGAACCTAAGTCCTTAGGGAGAACAGTCAGTGCCCTAAACCACTGAGCCATCTTTCTAGCCCTTGGTCTTATTTTCTATTTTAAACCTGTTAATCTCTCTTTCTCTTTCTTTTTTTTTGAGACAGGGTCTCTCTACATAGCCTTGGCTGTCCTGGAGCTCACTATGTAGCTAGGATGGCCTTGAACTCACAGAGATCTTTTTGCCTCTGCTTCCTGAGCGCTGGGATTAAAGATGTGTGCCACCGTGTCTAGCCCCCTGTTAAACTTTAAAATAAGTGAATTAAAGTGAAACCTATTTTAAATCTGTTATAAAATAATTAATTAACATAAAAAGAAATAATCCACCTGGTTCTGCCTCCCAAGTGCTGGGATCAAAGGCGGGTGCTACCACCACCCGACAAGGATTTTTTTTTTTCTTTGAGACAGGGTTTCTCTGTGTAGCTTTGCGCCTGTCCTGGAACTCACTTGGTAGCCCAGGCTGGCCTCGAACTCACAGAGATCCGCCTGGCTCTGCCTCCCGAGTGCTGGAATTAAAGGCGGGTGCCACCACCGCCCGGCAAGGATTCCTTTTTTATATTCAGTGTGTGGGTGTTTGTCAAGAGGCCCTGCTAGTCAGAGGTTGCAGTCTACCATGGTCTGGCAACTCTTTCAGAGTTCAGCAACATGGAAGACCCCCTCCCAGTGAGGGACTTCCTGTTCTCTACCTGACCTGATCTGGAGGCTGGGCCCAGGTGCTGCCTTATCCCCAGGGTGACCCTTTACACAGTCCCCTGCAGCAGCTCTCCCCTGCTGCCCCTATGGTAATTAGACTGTGAGCTAGGAGCCTTGGACAGGAGCGTGCTATTTAGAACAAATGAGGCCATGCCCCAGCCTCGGTCCCCAGCCTTTATATCGCCCCTCACTCTGCAATGAAGTTGAGCTGTCTCACTGAAAAATAAATAAATACATAAAAAATAAATAAATAGAAATAAGTATTAAAATACTCTGAACATGATTTTCTTAAAGTATAATCTGACTTAAAAATTTACTTATTTTTTATTTTAAAAATTATATCTATTTAGTGTGTGTGTGGGGGGGTGGTGGTGGATGTGGGTGGCCCCAAGCATGCTTCTGTAGGTCAGAGAACAACTTTCAGGAGTCAAATTCTATTCTTCCACCGTGTGGGTTCTGACAATCTAACTCAGATCAACAGGTATGGCAGCAAATGCCTTTACCCATTCATTGACCCCTCTTGCTGGTCTATGCTTGGTTATTTTTATTTATTTCTTTACCAAGTAGTTCACTGTAGTAATCAAGTAAACCAGAAATTCTGTCAACTAAAATCTATCAGTGGGGACCTAAAGAAATAAGATGTAAGCAAATTCATATTTTGAAACATTGATAGCATAATTTTATTTTTTGGAAGCTTTCCTCCCAAACTTGGTAGGAGATGGCAGGTGACTTGTTTATGTGTTTCAGTTTGCTTGTTTGGAAGTGCTAGGAATTGGAACGAGGGCCTCGAAATTGTTTTGTTACTACAGCACCAGCATACCTTTCAGTTTTGAGAGAGTCTGGCTAGGTTACTGAGGATTGCCTTGAACTTACAATCCTCCTGCCTCAGCCTCTCAAATAGCTGAGGATACAGACCTGTGCTACTGGGCTAGGCTTGCTTGTATGTCCTGTCTCTGTCTCTGTCTGTCTCTGTCTCTTTCTCTTTTTCTGCGTGTGCGCACACGCACACAGAGTCCAGAGGTTGATGTTAGATGTTTTCCTTATCCTCTTTCCACGTTATTATCATTGTTATTGGTGTTGTAACAGGGTCTCTCACTGAACCTGGAGCTCACTGATTTGGATAGACTGGTTGACCATTGAATTCCAGGGATCCTCCTGTCTCTGCCTTCCCAGTGCTGCCTTTTTTTTTTTTTTTTTTTTTGGTTTTTCGAGACAGGGTTTCTCTGTGTAGCTTTGTGCCTTTCCTGGATCTCGCTCTGTAGACCAGGCTGGCCTCGAACTCACAGAGATCCGCCTGCTCTGCCTGAGTGCTGGATTAAGGTGTGCCACCACTGCTGCCTTTCTACCTGTTAAGTGAATAGTTTACTTGAGATAAAATTCAAGAAGGTTGGGATTAAAGCTGCTTTAGAGCTTTATTGGAGGAAGGGGTGGGAGACAAAAGGACCACCTGTGAAAAGCACGTGCAGAGCAGAAGAAAAACAGTGGGGAAAACAGAGCAGAGCATCCTGTTTTAAGGCTCCAGTAAGAGCTACACACGTGTGCTGATAGTGTGATTGGTATCTACTGCGCGCCAGTTGCTTTTTATGTGGCGCTGAGATCAGATTAGATCCTTTGTTTGTCAGCAAGACTTTGCAATCATTCCAGCAATGTTATATGTTTTTTTTTATTATTTTTTATTTTATTTTTTTTTCGAAAGTTTTTCTTGTAGCTTTGTGCTTTCTGATACTCTGTAGCCAGCTGTCCTCCTCACAGAGATCTCTGCCTCTCTTCCGAGTGCTGGGATTAAAGGCATGTGCCACCACCGCCCGGCTGTGCTGGAATTTCTTTTTTTTTTTTTTTGAGATTTACTTTTATTTTGTGTGTGTAAGTGTTTTGCCTGCACATATGTGTATCACATGCATGCCTAGTGCCTACAGAGGCCAGAAGAGGGTGTCTGTTTCCCTGGAACTGGAGTTACAGATGGTTATAAGTCATCATGTGGGTGCTGGGAATCAAACCTGAATCCTCTACAATAGCAGCAAGCCATTTCTCCAGCCCCAAGGTAACATTTTTCTTTCTTTCTCCCCCCCCCTTCACTCCTGTTTACCCTGCCCCTGCCTTCTAACTCATGGCATTGTACCGAGTAAGAACATGTCCTCATGTCCTTAGCCGGGCGGTGGTAGCACATGCCTTTAATCCCAGCAAGTGGGAGGCAGAGGCAGGCAGATCTCTGTGAGTTCGAGGCCAGCCTGGGCTACCAAGTGAGTCCTAGGAAAGGCGCAAAGCTACACAGAGAAACCCTGTCTCGAAAAAAAAACCAAAAAAACCAAAAAAAAAAAAAACAACTCTTCAAAGTAGCAAGGAGGAAATAAAATTACATTTTTTCTTTTCTTTTTTTCTTCCTTTCTTTCTACCTTTCCTTCCTTCTTTCTTTCTTTCCTTTTTTTCTTTTGGTTTTTCAAGACAGGTTTTCTCTGTGTAACAACCACGGCAGTCTTGGAACTCACTCTGTAGACCAGGCAGCCTTGAACTCACAGAGATCCTCCTACTCTGCCTCCTGAGTGCTGGGATTAAACACATGAACCACTACTACCTGGCTGTAGAGTTACAATTAAAGGATAAGATTCTTTTCTTTTTTTTTTTTTTAAATTTTTCTTACTTTTATTTTCTCTCTCTTTTTCTTTATTTCTTCTCTCACACATTACATCCCAACCACAGTTCCCTCTCCCTCACTCCTCCCAGACCCTCCCTTCCTCTCCCCTCCCCTCTCCCCCAGATCCTCTCCTCCTCCTTTCCTTCCTTCAAAAAAAGAGCAGGCCTCCCAGGGATATCAAGCGAGCGCTGCAGAACAAGTTACAATAAGACTGGGCACAGACCCTCTTATCAAGGTTGGATGAGGCAACTCAGTAGGAGGAAGAGGGCAGTATCTGTTCTTTTTTTTAAAAAAATTTATTTACTTTTATTTTGTGTGCATTGGTGTTTTGCCTGCAAGTCAGATCTTTGACTTATAGACAGTTGTTAGCTGTCATGTGGATGCTGGGATTTGAACCTAATCTTAGGGAGAACAGTCAGTGCCCTAAACCACTGAGCCATCTTTCTAGCCCTTGGTCTTATTTTCTATTTTAAACCTGTTAATCTCTCTCTCTCTCTCTCTCTCTCTCTCTCTCTCTCTCTCTCTCTCTCTCTCTCTTTTTGAGACAGGGTCTCTACATAGCCTTGGCTGTCCTGGAGCTCACTATGTAGCTAGGATGGCCTTGAACTCACAGAGATCTGTTTGCCTCTGCTTGCTGAGCGCTGGGATTAAAGATGTGTGCCACCGTGTCTAGCCCCCTGTTAAACTTTAAAATAAGTGAATTAAAGTGAAACCTATTTTAAATCTGTTATAAAATAATTAATTAACATAAAAAGAAATAATCCACCTGGTTCTGCCTCCCAAGTGCTGGGATCAAAGGCGGGTGCTACCACCACCCGACAAGGATTTTTTTTTTCTTTGAGACAGGGTTTCTCTGTGTAGCTTTGCGCCTGTCCTGGAACTCACTTGGTAGCCCAGGCTGACCTCGAACTCACAGAGATCCGCCTGGCTCTGCCTCCCGAGTGCTGGAATTAAAGGCGGGTGCCACCACCGCCCGGCAAGGATTCCTTTTTTATATTCAGTGTGTGGGTGTTTGTCAAGAGGCCCTGCTAGTCAGAGGTTGCAGTCTACCATGGTCTGGCAACTCTTTCAGAGTTCAGCAACATGGAAGACCCCCTCCCAGTGAGGGACTTCCTGTTCTCTACCTGACCTGATCTGGAGGCTGGGCCCAGATGCTGCCTTATCCCCAGGGTGACCCTTTACACAGTCCCCTGCAGAAACTCTCCCCTGCTGCCACTATGGTAATTAGACCATGAGCTAGGAGCCTTAGGACAGGAGCGTGCTGTTTAGAACAAATGAGGCCATGCCCAGCCTCGGTCCCAGCCTTTATATCGCCCTCACTCTGGAATGAAGTTGAGCTGTCTCACTGAAAAATAAATAAATACATAAAAATAAATAAATAGAAATAAATATTAAAAATACTCTGAACATGATTTTCTTAAAGTATAATCTGACTTAAAATTTACTTATTTTTTATTTTTAAAATTGTATCTATTTATTTTGTGTGTGTGTGTGGGTGGGTGGGTGGATGTGGGTGGCCCCAAGTATGCTTCTGTAGGTCAGAGAACAACTTTCAGGAGTCAAATTCTATTCTTCCACCGTGTGGGTTCTGACAATCTAACTCAGATCAACAGGTATGGCAGCAAATGCCTTTACCCATTCATTGACCCCTCTTGCTGGTCTATGCTTGGTTATTTTTATTTATTTCTTTACCAAGTAGTTCACTGTAGTAATCAAGTAAACCAGAAATTCTATCAACTAAAATCTATCAATGGGGACCTAAAGAAATAAGATGTAAGCAAATTCATATTTTGAAACATTGATAGCATAATTTTATTTTTTTGGAAGCTTTCCTCCCAAACTTGGTAGGAGATGGCAGGTGACTTGTTTATGTGTTTCAGTTTGCTTGTTTGGAAGTGCTAGGAATTGGAACGAGGGCCTCGAAATTGTTTTGTTACTACAGCACCAGCATACCTTTCAGTTTTGAGAGAGTCTGGCTAGGTTACTGAGGATTGCCTTGAACTTACAATCCTCCTGCCTCAGCCTCTCAAATAGCTGAGGATACAGACCTGTGCTACTGGGCTAGGCTTGCTTGTATGTCCTGTCTCTGTCTCTGTCTCTGTCTCTGTCTCTCTTTCTGCGCGTGCGCATCCTGCTTTTAAGGGCTCCCAGTACAGAGCTACACCACGCATGCGCTGATAGCGTGATTGCGTAATCTCACTGCGCGCCCAGTGCTGCTTTTTATGTGGGCGCTGAGAATCCAGATTCAGATCCTTATGTTTGTGCAGCAAGCACTTTGCCAAGTCATCTGCCCAGCCAATGCTTATATATTTTTATTTTATTATTATTTTTTATTTTATTTTATTTTGGTTTTTCGAAACAGGTTTTCTCTCTGTAGCTTTGCGCCTTTCCTGGAACTTACTCTGTAGCCCAGGCTGTCCTCGAACTCACAGAGATCCGCCTGCCTCTGCTTCCGGAGTGCTGGGATTAAAGGCATGTGCCACCACTGCCCGCCTGTGCTGGGATTTCTTTTTTTTTGAGATTTACTTTTATTTTGTGTGTATAAGTGTTTTGCCTGCACATATGTGTATCACATGCATGCCTAGTGCCTACAGAGGCCAGAAGAGGGTGTCTGTTTCCCTGGAACTGAAGTTACAGATGGTTATAAGTCATCATGTGGGTGCTGGGAATCAAACCTGAATCCTCTACAATAGCAGCAAGCCATTTCTCCAGCCCCAAGGTAACATTTTTCTTTCTTTCTCCCTCCTCCCCTCCCTTCACTCCTGTTTACCCTGCCCCTGCCTTCTAACTCATGGCATTGTACCCAGTAAGAACATGTCCTTAGCCGGGCGGTGGTAGCACACGCCTTTAATCTCAGCACTTGGGAAGCAGAGCTAGGCGGATCTCTTGTGAGTTCGAGGCCAGCCTGGTCTACCGAGCGAGATCCAGGACAGGCACCAAAACTACACAGAGAAACCCTGTCTCGAAAAAAAAAAAAAAAAAAAAGACCTTGTCCAAAAAAAAAAAAAAAAAAAAAAAAAAACAACTCCTAAAGTGATAAAGTAATAGGACAAACTAACTTCATGAAACTCTTGATATCATACTCCAAGAACAATAGAACAATATGCCTCTTGTGTCTCCCCATGAAAGTGTCATATGTACTCTTGCATTAATTCCTGGAATGGAAAAGGTTCTAGAAAAGATTTTGTTGGTCCAGTTGGAAAAATTTGAATATGGAACTTGGTAGAGACTTGCCTAACATGTACAAGGCCATGGGCTTAACCCCTAGCAACACACACACACACACACACACACACACACACACACACACACACACACTCTCGGCCTGATTATCAACTATGGTTTGGATAAGAGTTTTACATCAACATTACATTTCTTGATTCTTGTGCTGGAATTGTGCTTTTGTAAGTGATTGCTCTTATCCTTGAGAAGTATGTAGAAGCATTCAAGGGCTGAAGGAATAAGATAAACTTACTTTTTTATGAACCGAAATTGTCTCCATATCTAGCTATCATTTATATGTTTATCCCTATCTAGTTATCTATCACATACCTGTGTATAAGATTGCACTTGTGGCAGATGTTAATTGGGTTAGGGTGAAGGGGTAAGGGGTATGTGGGAATTTCTTATACCATTCTTACAACTTTTTTTTTCAGGCTTGGGGTATAGGTCAGTGGAAGGATGCTGACCTAGCGGTTGTGTGGCCCTGGGTTTGGTTTCCAGTTACACATGCGCGTGCGCACACACACACACACACTCCTAGACATAGTGGCACACACCTGTAATCCCAACACTTGAGAAGCTAAAGGCCGAAGAACTCCTGAGGATGAGGCTAAACTCCACAGAGAGGTCTCCGTCTCTGTCCCACCCCAGAAGAAAAAACCTTCCAAATGTGGCTATCATTTGAGATTTCTACATGAGAGGAATGGAGTTTGGAATCACTGTTTATTACAGATAGGCATCTCCTGTGTTTTCAAAACAAGGACCGGGGGTTATCAGAGTCATCATTCTAGAACAACGGAAGAGGACAAATCATTAACTTTCCGATTGCTTTGAACTCAGAGTTTCCATTTGCATCTTAAGCCCACAAGCTCCACTGGAGTGGGCAATAATAAGTTACAGAGAGATAGGGGTTCAAATGGCTAACTACCCTGTTTGGTTTTAGTTGCTTGAACAGACAGAACTGTTCAAGGAAACATGACTTTGTAAAGCACAACTGTGCATAGGTATGCACTTTGTATGTTTTTACAGCTTAGGACTTCTGATATGGTGGGTGGTAATCCATTGACTTTAAACTTTGGAATCTCCAGGGGATCTTTTCAAAATGCTAATTTTGACTTAAATGCTCTGCATCTGGCCCTGAGACCTTAAAAAAGCAGTCGAGATGGTTCTAATATGTGGTCAAGGAGACTTCCTTTGCTTTTTGGCTAACTGTAGTGACAATGACTCTTCCCTTCCTTCCCCTTCTCCTCCTCTTCTTCATTTTGTTTGTTTGTTTGTTTGTTTGTGCATGCATGCGTTCGAGATCCAGTCTCAGTTGGCAGGCTAGACCGGCCTCAAATTCCCTTAAACTAGGGGTGGTCCTTCTGCTTTAGCTTCCCAGTTCTAGAATTACAGGCATGCATCATCACACCTGGCTTGTAGTAATACATGGGACTAGAGAAGTGGCTCAGTGGTTAAGTGTACTGGCTAGTCTTCTGGAGGACCCAGGTTCAATTCCCAGAACCCACATGGCAGCTCACGGCCATCTGTAATTCCAGTTCAGAGGATGGGACGTCCTCTTCTGGCCTCCTCAGGCCCCAGGCATGCATGTGATATACAGACATACATGCGGGCAGCCCCCCCACCCCCACAAACACACACTTTTTTTTTGAGACAGGATCTTATTGTGTAGCCTTGGCTGGCCTGGACTCACTGTGTAGTCAGGTTAGCCTTGAACTCACAGAGATCTGCCTGCCTCTGACTCCCAGGTGCTAGGATTAAAGGCGCGCGCCACCACACACATGTTAAAAATGTGTCTCTCTGTGTGTTTGTGTCTGTGCATGTGGGTTCAGATGCCTGCAGAGACTACTGGCACACATGGAGGCGAGAGGCAGCATGGAGGCTGGGGGCTGAAGGCTGGAGGTACTGACTCCCCCTTGGCCTGGAGTTACAGTCGGTTGTGAGATATCTGAAGTGTGGGGCGGACACTGAGCTCAGGTCTTAGGCAAGACTGAGCTCAGGTCTTAGGCAAGAGCGGTATGCATTCTTAGCCATTGAGTCATCTCTGTGGGGGCCCCTCACAGAGCATCTTAAGAGATGCCACAGACAGCGATGAGTCAGCCTGCGAAGGTGACAGGCGTCATAAAAATGAGCTTTCCTACTTTCATAGACACATTCTTCCTGGTAGTTCTTACTTTCTTAACCTTCTTTAACAGTGTTGTGTGGGTTCATATCACCTTATCCACTCCACTCCCGGCTCCCGGAGCACAGGATTCATGGGAAGGATTGTATGTTTTTATGCGAAGTGAGATAACAAGACCCCTACTCTGAGGCTTCTGAGCTCTTACTTCAGTGCATCGTTTAGATCTTTCTGCTGCCTGTGGTAATTATTCACAGATGTAGTGTCAAAATGATAAAATGTCCAGGATCCAGTCTGTTCTCACCCAATAAAACCGTGTAAATGCATCGATAAAAGCTGGTTATCTCTGGTGTATAGGACCGCAGGTGGATATTTTTCTTTGTAGTATGTTACATGAATAGGTATTAAGAGATATTACGATTATATTAAAACATCCATAAATATACTTTAATCAGTAAAGTCATCATGATTAGTCAGAAATAATATTAAAATATATCGATTATCGATCACTTTTGGTGAATATTAGGGAACAGAATGGTTCTTTTCAAAGCTGGTGAGCAGGATGTGGTAGCATGTACTTGTAATGCCAGCACTTGGAGGTTAGAGGCAAGATGATTAATGTCATATTTCATTACTTAGTGAGTTTGAGGCCTCCTCCTCCCACTCCTCCTTCTCCTTTATTCCTGGCCTCGAACTCACAGAGATCCGCCTGCTTCTGCCTCCCGAGTGCTATTTTTTTTTTTTTTTTTAAGGCGTGCGCCACCACCGCCTGGCTTCAGGTTTTCTTTCTTTTTCTTTTTTGTTTTTCTAGACAGGGTTTCTCTGTGTAGCTTTGCGCCTTTCCTGGATCTCGCTCTGTAGACCAGGCTGGCCTCGAACTCACAAAGATTCGCCTGGCTCTGCCTCCCGAGTGCTGGGATTAAAGGTGTGTGCCACCACTGCCCTGCTTTCTCTATTTATTGGTGTTGGCACCTTTGTTGGAATTAACTGGCCATAGGCTGGAGAGATGGCTCAGTGGTTTAGCGTACTTGCTGCTCTTGAAGAAGACTGCGGTTTGAGTTTCAGCACCCACGTGGCGGCTCACAAGCATTTGAGCCCGAGGGATCTGACGCCATCTTCTGGCCTCTGTGGGTACTGCAATACTGTTTGCCCTGACACACATTCAGGGCAAACATACACATAATTAACAAGTAAATACAATCTCAAAAAAAGGAAACAAAACCAGCTGGCCACAGATATGTGGTCTTGATTTTGTTCCATTCCTTCTATATCTGTTCTCATGCACTGTCTAGGTTTACTGTAGATTTAAATGGAAGGAAAACTCCTCAGCATACCTCGCAGGCTATGTTGTGACTCGATCCTCTGTCTCCTTCTTCAGTCGTATTTTCTAGGTCACTCACCTTTGCTCTCTCAGCTCTTGCTAAACTGGCCTCTCAGTTTCTTTGCCTACCTATGCTTCCTCCTAGCAAATAACTTTTTGCATGTGCTGTTCCTGTTCCTCACGTAGAAAGATATGTAAGTATATTGGCGGATTTTTGGTACCTCTATTTATGCATCTTCAGTGCAGGAGTCCTTTAGGGACGTTCTCTGTGACATTTCTCACATGCCACACCCCCACTGCCAGCTCTCATAGGATTCTGTGACTATTGAAGTAACATCAGGTTTCCCCTTCTGCAGATAAACTCCAGGAAGGAATGGCTCCCCTCTGGGTCACTATTGCCTCCCCTCTTCCTGACTAGATCTGATGTAAGGACATATTAAATGAAGGGACACATAAATAAATGGTTTAGCAAACTAGGCCTACTCTGCCTGGATAGTTCAGGTCATGGCTACAGGCTGTAGCTTAACTGTTTGGATGCCGAGTTCCTTAACATTTGATTTAGGAGTTCACATCTACATTCATAAATGACGTCAGCTGATAGTTTACATTTTTCAAGTCTATATCAGCTAGGGCTATAATGAGACAGAAGCCACGCTAGTCACATATTTTGGTAAGTTATTTATTTATTTAGTGTGTGTGTACATACGTGTGTGTGTGTGTGTGTGTGTGTGTGTGTGTGTGTGTGTGTGTATCTGTGTGTCCTCAAGCATGTGCCACAGTGTATGTGTGGAAATCAGAGGTCAGTGTTGTGGATTAGGTTCCCCTCTGTCACTTTTTTTTGTTTGTTTTTGAGACAAGGTCTCTGTATGCGGCCTGTCCTGTCCTAAAACTTGCTATATAGACCAGGCTGGGATTAAAGGCATGCACCACCACACCTGGCTCCTTCCACCTTAATATAGGGTTCCGGGAGCAACATTATGTCCTCAGGGTTGGCCGCAAGCACCTTTTCTTGCTGAGCCAATTTACCAATCCAGGCACACACCATTTATCGAAGATTTTTAAGTAGGCTAGGATAAAAATGAGAATTCTAAGGTGTCATTGTTGAGTGAATAGAAATAGACTGTAAATTAGAAAGCTCAGAGACTTAAGAGCCCTCAGGGAGGGGTGCTTCCCCCTAGGGAAGGAGCTACTTAGGCCAAGGTAGAGAAAGCAGAAGAGCAGAAGCAAGTCTCTTTACTGGTGTTCAGATTTCTAGTCTCCCTCTAGCGCCCTCTCCTGGCAGAGCCTAGTGACGCGCACCTGACAAATCGGGCCCTTCCGACATCATCAGTCAGAACACAGGCTTGGAGGCGGGAGAAAATGTAACAGAAAAATAAGGTAATCCTTTTCTATATTTATCACAAATTACTGCAATTTATATGTTTCTAACTCCTATCTTTATTGTCTCTGTAGTTTTGGATGGCATCACCACCTCCCCCAAGCACACACACTGTAGTGTTGAGAATCAAGCCTGGGGTACCACATATATTGAGCAAGTACACTACCACCAAGTTGTACCTCCAACTCCTCTCACCCTTTTGGAGTCAAGGTCCTATGTAGCTGAGGCTGGCTTTGAACTCACTAGATAGTCAATGATAACTTGACCTCTTGAACTCCTGCCTCTACCTTCAGAATGCTGGCCTCACATTCATGTGTCCTCATGCCAGACTATTTTTAGAGGGTTGATTTCCTTGTAAAATATCAATTATTTGTAACTTTTTACTTTTCTAAAATTTAAGTATTTATTTATTTGTTTGTTTTTTGAGACAGGGTTTCTCTGTGTAGCTTTGGAGCCTGTCCTGGATCTCACTCTGTAGACCAGACTGACCTGGAACTCACAGAGATCCGCGTGGCTCTGCCTCCTGAGTGCTGGGATTAAAGGCGTGCGCCACCACTGCCTGGCTGGTTTTTTTAAAATATCTATCTATCTATCTATCTATCTATCTATCTATCTATTTATTTATTGTGGTTTTTTGAGACAGAGTTTCATTGTGTAGCCCTAGATGTCTTGGAACTCACTCTGTAAACCAGGTTGGCCTTGAATTTACAGAGATCTGCCTGTCTCTGCTTCCCAAGCACTAGGATTAAGGGTGTGTGGCACTATTTAGTTATTTATTGTCTTTTTTGTTTGTTTGTTTGTTTTTGTTTTTTCGAGACAGGGTTTCTCTGTATAGTTTTGGTGCCTCTCTTGGATCTCTCTCTGTAGACCAGGCTGGCCTTAAACTCACTGAGATCCACCTGGCTCTGCCTCCTGAGTGCTGGGATTATTTATTGCCCACTACCGAATCAGCAAGTTAGATAAAGAGCATGCTTCCTATGTCTTTGATAGTTCTTTTACAAATTATTTTTGCCAGTTTTATACATCTATACACTGGATTTTAGATCCATTACTCCCTGTTACCTCCATCTCATCCCCCCTCTTTCTCCCACAGAAACTCTTCCTCCCCCGTCTATTTTCATATCTTTATGTGTGTGTGACCCAGTGGGTTTAAGTGGGTTACTATCATAAGCACGGGTGGGAGGGTATTTACTGCAACATGGGCAACTTATCACTGAAGAAAGTGCTGCCCCCCACCATTAATTTGGAGTTTTCCCCATATTATCTCCCTCAACTTCTGCCACGTGACCTAGAACTTAGCCCTCACCTCATGCCTTGCTCTGTTGTCCTTATCCCTGTATCACACAGTGCTAGTCAGCTAATTGTTCAACCAAAACATTGAAGACGTTCCTGATTCTCCCATTTAAATTCTACCCCTGAGCAATTTCTCTTTCAAAAGTTATTTTTAGAGATTAGACACTATGAATCATCAGTCATCCAATCATAAGTATCTGCTTCATCCAATTCCTTCAGAGTAATTATTTTAAATTTAAATTACCACTGTCAGGATAGCATCTTTTCTTTCTAGAACACTCCTTACCTATGTTTTTGCCGTTTTCATCTAGGGGTAATAATTTTGTTTTTGCTATTAAAAAAAAAACAAATGAAGCTGGATGGTGACAGCATACACCTTTAATTCCAGCACTCCAGAGACAAGCCAAGACAAGGACAGCCAAGGACAGCCAAGCCAGGACAGCCAAGGCTACACAGTGGAACTTTTTTTCTTAATGGTTGCTGGGAATTGAACTCAGGACCCTCTGGAAGAAGAGCCAGGGCTCTTAACCTCTGAGCCATCTCTCCAGCCCCCACAGTGGAACTTTTTTAAGACAGGGTTTCTCTTTGTAGTTTTGGTGCCTGTCCTGGATCTCATTCTGTAGACCAGGCTGGACTCAAACTCACAGAGATCCACCTGCCTCTGCCTCCTATGTGCTGGGATTAAAGGCATGGGCCGCCACTGCCCAGCTTACACAGTGGAACTTTGTCTCGGAAAAAAAAAAAAAAAAAGAAAAGAAAGAGGAAGAAAGAAAGAAGGAAAGAAAGAAAGAAGGAATCTGAACATGGTGTCACATGCTTGTAATCCCAGCACTTGGGAGCGAGGCAAGAGGGTCAGAAGCCCATGGTCATCCTTGGTTGCATTTAGCCAGTTTGAGACCAGCCTGACCCACCTGGCTCCCTGTATCAAAAATCAAAACACCAAAACCAAACCAAAGCAAAAATAAACAAATGAGCCAGGCCTGAGGACTGAAATCTGTAATCCCAGTACTTTGAAGGCAGAGGCAGGAGGGTGGCTGCAAGTTCAAGGCCTGCCAGAGCTACACAGTGAGACAAACCCCCCCCCCTGTATCAAAAAAATAGAAACAAATACACAAAGGAGTCTATTACTATGTGGTGAAAGTGGATTTTAAAAGCAATTTCTTTTCTGTTTGTGTAGATAAGGTCTCACGTAGCCCAGACTGGCCTTGTACTCACTACATATCCAGCTGACATCGAGCCCCTGATCTTCCTGCCTCCACCTCCCAAGTGCTGAGATGAGAAGAGGGTGCCGCCAAGCTCAAGCCTTTCTCTTGAGACTACCTGTGAAATGTACCTTAAGACCCCCAATTCCTTCCACTTCCACTTTTTTCTTTGGGATTTCAGTGCTAGGGCCAGAAGCTTGGACCTTACACATGCTAGGCAAATGCTGTCCCTTTGAGCTACATCCCCAGCCTTGTTTCCGGCCTCACAATCACTAGCCTAGTCCTGACCACCATTAGCTTTTGACGGACCAGAAGGTGATCTTCCATCGTGACCCTTCCAATCCACTCCCCACAAAGCATCAAGGAATGGTTGATGATTTCTTTTCCCTCTTCTCCCTTTGATGTGAATAAAGTGCAAACTTTTGAGCAGAGTCTCCAGAACAGCACGTGACTGGACACTTCCGTGCATCTCAGGGACATTTCATGCCGGGTTTTTCCTTGCTCACTGTGTGCTAAGAACATTCTGGTCTTTAGTTCACTGAACTTGCCAACTATTTGTTCTACCTCAGGAACTCTGAATTGACCATTCTTTTTCAGCTTCTCCATAGCCTCAACCTTACCGTTTCATTCTTTTCCTTCAAGTATCAGCTTAAAGGTCATTTTCCCAGTGAGACCTTCAGCAACACCCAATCTAAATTGGCCTTCCTTCCTAATCTTTTTTTGTGGTTTGTTTGTTTGTTTGTTTGTTTTGAGACAGGGTTACTCTGTGTAGCCCTGGCTGTTCTAGAATTCACCCTGTAGACCAAACTGACCTTTTGAGTGCTGAGATTAGAGGTGTGTGCCACCCACCGCCCCACCTCTTCCTATTATTTTGTAGTCCAATATAACCATCTGCTTTCTTCCAGAGACTCATCATTCTGGGAAGAATTTCTCTTTGTTAGTGTTTCTTCTCCTCCTTCTCCTTCCTTCCTTCTTTCCTTCTTTCCTTCCTTCCTTCCTTCCTTCCTTCCTTCCTTCCTTCCTTCCTTCTTCCTTCTCCTCCTCCTCCTTCTTCTTCTTCTCCTTCCTCCTCCTCCTTTTTCTTCTGGTTTTTCAAGACAGAGTTTCACTGTGTAACAGTCCTGGCTGTCCTGGAACTCTCTTTGTAGACTAGGCTGGCCTCACAGAGATCCACCTGACTCTTTGCCTTCCAAGTCCTGGGATCAAAGGCCTGCCTCACCACCGCCTGGCTAGTGTTTATTCTTGAGAGTTAGTATCCTTTCATAGAATGTGTCCAATGCTATGGAAATGTGTGTCTTGTTTACAATCTAGTACCCAGGAAATAGCATGTTTCCTATTCCATAGCAGAGACTAAAGATTTAAGGAATGAAAACAAAAACCTAAAGGGGGTTCCTTCTCTTTTTGGCAGTCAGGGCAATTGAGCAGGGGGCATGGGGGAGACTGCTGCGGCGGAGATAATGAGCAAGGCTGACTCTCACATCCAGGCAAGGGTAGGGTCCAAGTCCCGTGGTGAGGGATGGATCAGTCTGGGCTTATGCTCATTTCCCCCTCTCAAGGTAAGGAGGAACATAAAATAATGTGCGAGGAGGGACTGACTACAGTTACCCACACCAGTTTCCTTTTCTGGTGAGTGAATAAAAGCAAAACACTGAACTAACTCTCTCTCTCTCTCTCTCTCTCTCTCTCTCTCTCTCTCTCTCTCTCTCTCTCTCTTCAGAGACAGGGTTTCTCCGTGTAGTTTTGGTGCCTGTCCTGGATCTCGCTCTGAGACTAGGCTGGCCTCGAACTCACAGAGATCCACCTGCCCCTGCCTCCCCAGTCAGTGCTAGGATTAAAGGCGTGTGCCACAACCGCCCAGCCAACACTGAACTTTTGAGTGTAAAGCAAGCTTCAGAGCATTATTCGTAATAGCCAGAACCTGGAAACAACCTAGATGCTCGTCAACTGAAGAATGGATAAAGAAAATGTGGTACATATACACAATGGAGTACTACTCAGCAGAGAAAAACAATGACATCATGAAATTTGCAGGCAAATGGATGGAACTAGAAAAAATCATACTGAGTGAGGTAACCCAGACTCAGAAGGACAAACATGGTATGTACTCACTCATAAGCGGATACTAGATATAAAGCAAAGGACAATCAGATTGCAACCCACAGATCCAGGGAGGCTACCTAGCAGGGGGGACTCTAGGATGACTGTGACTTATAATAAGTTTTAGTTTTACCCAATCACTGGGCAAACTAGTGAAACATATCACTATTAGGATAAGAATATGTACTGTATCAAGCTGATGAAAGAAAATGCTGGCTGTACTTTCAGGAGGGGAGGCTAAAATCTTTTTAGATTATGGATTAGCCTATAGAAAAATGTCAAATCAAATAGTGAAGGGGAAGATGAATAGGAATCTCACTTACACAACTTAAGTAAAACAAAGCTCTCTGAACAGATGAAGATAGGTTTCTTCTATATCCCAGAATCTAATCAATATTTATATGTATAATTCAGCTATTATTTGGCTTAAAAGGGCTTATTGGGAAAATGTTATCATTTATACTATTTTCTACAGAGAAAATATTTTACTGTTTAAAATAACCCTGGACTTTTAAATTATAAACCCTGAAAAGATCAGAGGCAACTGGCCACCCTATTAACAGTCATTATGATAGTCCAGATGAATCTGTGTGCTTTGAATGCAGTGGTAGCAGCAGAGATGTGGGAAATGGTTGTATTAAAGAAATACAGTACAATAGGATATTTTAAGTTGTGTATAGTGGCTCATGATTGTAATCCTAGCACTTGGGAGGCTGACACAGGAGGATTGCCATGAGCTCGAGGCCAGTGTGGGTTACATAATGAGTTCAGGCAGCCTGGATTACAGTAAAATTATCTCAAAAAAAAAAGGTTGGGGGAGGGGAGCTAAAGTGCTGGCTTGGTGGTTAAGAGCATGTATTGCTCTTACAGAGCACCAGAGTTTGGTTCCTAGCATGTCAGGCAGTACACATCGGCCTGTGGCTCTTCCTCCACGGAATCTGATGCCCTCTACTGGGCTCCACAGGCACCTGCACTTACAAGTGCACACCCACAACCACATGTACACATAATTAAAAATAAAATAAAATTTTAACAAATTAAAAAGGACTCTACAAAAAATTAAGTAATTATAAATTTCTGGTATTTGCATAACTGATTAACAAGCATCATAAATTAAATCAATATCTAAAGAGATATAAACTACATAGTCTTTCTTAAATGATGGGTTTCATTTTGACATGTTCATACAAAGAGATTTTTTTTTGACACAGGGTTTCTTTGTGTAGCCCTGGCTGTCCTGGAACTCACTCTACAGACCAGGCTGGCCTTGAACTCAGAGATCCACCTGCCTCTGCCTCCTGAGTGCTGGGATTAAAGGTGGGTGCCACTTCCCCACAGGGTTTTTTTCACACAGGGTCTCTGTGTAGCCATTATGTAGACCAGGCTGGTCTCAAACTCATAGAGATCACAATGCCTCTGCCTCCCAAGTGCAGGGATTGAAGTTGTGTGTCATTATGCCAGTGAAGAAGGATCTTGTAATGACATTTTATTCTTCTTGTATTTGATTTGCCATTTTATTCTGTGAACGAAGGCTATCATTCACACTACCTGATAGTCTATTTACAGTCTCTGATATGGGACCCTTACGCTGCCCAGGGTCTTTTGCATGCTGGGTAAATATTCTACCATGGAGGTAGATCACTCAGAGCCCCAGGTTTAAGGTATTTCTAGGCAAAGATCTCCAAGATAATTATCCAAGGTAGTTATCTGTAAACCAGGACAATATCAGGGTGTGAATTTGCAGGGTCTGGAGTAGTGGAGGGGAGGGTCGAGGCCTCGAGCAATCATCTTCATGTAGATAGGTCCGTTTTTAGAAATGGACAACTGGCATGCTTTCAGGATCTGTCTCTAGCTGTGCAAGCACAGATTCAAAGAGATAGCTATTTCCAGATACTTCCTCTATAGGAACAAGTTTGGAAGCAGCTATTGTGTGAATCATATGAAGAAAATTATTTTAAGAAATCAAGCTGAAAAAGAGGGCACGAGTTTGAGAGAGAGAAGGGAGGGGTACTTAGGAGTGATTGGAGGGAGAAGAGGAAGGGCAAAACGATGAAACTGTATTTTAATTTAAAGAATGAAACACTTAAAAAAAGAAACCAAGCTGTAAGTGGTGGTGCACACATGTATAGCATGGAAGAAAGAGGCAGAGGAGTCAAGGGGTTCAGGGCTAGCCTCAGGTAAATGAACTGCTATATAAAAACAAGCCAAACCAACATAAACATCAACTAACCGAGTGTTCTGATAGGCATGGAGAAAATGCTACTTTCTAGTTCTTCAACCTTATTCATTATTGGAGAAACAATTGAAACAGACACCAAAATTCCCCTCAGACCAAAATTAACAAACATAGCCGGATATGGTGGTACACATCTGCAATCTCAGTGCTTGGGAGGCCGAGGCAAGGGATTTCTTCACGTGTGAGGTTGTAGGGAGGGCTACACAGTGAGACCCTGTCTTAAAAATGACTCAGTGGGCAAAATCATCTGCTGCCAAGCCTGATGACCTGAGTTCAAGCCCTGGGACCCACAAAGCAGTAGGAGAACCAACTCCTACAAGTTATCCTCTGATCCTCTCATGTGTGTTGTGCTATGTACACACACACACACACACACACACACACACACACACACACACACACTAAACAAACAAATAAAGTGCAATAAAAAATTTAAAATTTTACAAAATGAAAGATGGGCCAGGTGTAGTAGCGCATTCCTTTAATTCCAGCACTTTGGAGGCAGATCCAGGCATCTCTGTGAATTTGAGAACAACCTGATCTACTACATAGGAACTTCTAGGCCAACCAAGTCTACATAGCAAGTCCTTACCTTAGAAAGAAGGAAAGCAAGCAAGCAAAAAAGAAAACAGAAAGAGTATCCAGACATTGGTGATAGGTGTATCAATTATTCTGAAATCCTTTAAAAATTTTATCACTATTTATTGGTCCAAACCTGTATTTGTTATTTGAATCTGAAATGTCTCTTACAGGCTCATCTTTTGAATGCTGCTGGTGCTGTTTTGGGAGGTTCTGGAAATGTCTGGAGCTATGGCCTAGCCGCAGGAAGTAGGTCACCACGAGTGGGACTCTGAAGATTATGCCCAGCCCCTGGTTCTAGCCTCACTCTCCTCTTCTTGGTGCCCTGTAATGTGAACAGCTGTCATCTATCAAAGGCTCCTGTTGCCTTGATCCAAGCTGCTTTGTTTCCTCCCTGAGTTGATTCTGTCACATATTATGGTCATATGATGCAAAAGTAACTAATACAATGCTTATAGGTTGTTTTTTTTTCCTCAAGACAGGGTTTCTCTGTGTATCTTTGGAGCCTGTCCTGGGACTCACTTGGTAGCCCAGGCTGGCCTCGAACTCACAGAGATCCGCCTGGCTCTGCCTCCCGAGTGCTGGGATTAAAGGAGTGCACCACCACCACCCGGCTTGCTTATACTTTTTCATCCAATTACTATGCTTAATGAGACTCTTCTGAAGAAAGAATCCTAACTTTGGGAGGACATTTATGTATATGAAAGTTTATTATATCATCTACCTAATCCCCCACCAACTGTGGAGAAATTATAGTTCATTTTCCCCAGATGGACTATTACATGTGACAAACTGCCACAGATTCTCTCCCTGTATCCTTGCTCCGTTGCTTCAATGAGATTAGCCACCCACCACACATCCTACCGATTTGGGTTTTTGAACTATGGGTGTTTGAACATCTTTCAAGATAAAACAAGATTAAGGAAACCCAATCTCTCCTTTGAATCAAACCAACCTCCTGTTTTAAAGACAGGGTCTCATGTATCCCATGCAGGCCTCAAACTTGCCATGTAGTTGAAGGATGACCTTGAACTACTGATCTTCCAGCCTCTGTCTCCTAAGTGCTGAGATTACAGTTGTTGACCACCATGCCTGTAACATTTCCTTCCCACCCCTTTTTTCCACTTTTTTTTTGAGGCAGGGTCTCACTGTGTTGTGTTTAAATGGCTGACCTGGAACTCACTATGTAGACCAGGCTAGCCTTGAACTCACAGAAATCTGACTGCCTCTGTTTTCTGAGTACAGCATTCCCTTCTTTCGAGTCCAGAGTATCACGGACCCTAAATACCTAAATAGCTTCTAGTACTCAGGTAACATTCCCAATCTTTTTTTTTTTTAGATGCTAAAATGTCCCCCAAAGGGAGTATCTCTCCTTTCTTTTCTTTTTGGGTGTATGTGTGCCTGTGACAGAAAGTTTGCCTCTGTGGATCAGGCTGGTCTCCAATCACAATCCCTCTGCTTCACACTCTTGATGCTGGAATTGTGTGCATGTATCAGCAGTCTCATCTGGGAGTGTATCTTTCTTATATTTATATGAAACAACAGGCACTCTTTTTTTGAAGGCAGGCACTTTTCAGATGTATTTATTTACTATCTCTTTTTTTCGGGGGTGGGGGTTCGAGACAGGGTTTCTCTGTGTAGCTTTGGTGCCTGTCCTGGATCTCTCTCTGTAGACCAGGCTGGCCTCAAACAGGTCTGCCTGGCTCTGCCTCCCAAGTGCTGGGATTAAAGGAGTGCACCACCACCCGGCTCTTTTTTTTTTTTTTTTTTTTTTGATCGGGTCTCTCTAAGTAGTGATGGCTGCCTTAGGACTTGATATGCAGATCAGGCTAACTTTGACCTTGCGATAACAATTCTGCTTCCACCTCGCAAGTGCTGCAATTATAGGAGAATGCTACCATGTTTTTTTTTTTCCTAGATAGGGTTTCTCTGTGTATCCTTGGCTGTCCTGGAACTTGCTCTGTAGACCAAGCTGGCCTCAAAGTCTCAGAGATCCACCTGCCAGCCTCTGCTCCCTGGGTGCTAGGATTAAAGGTGTGTGCCATCACTACCAGGTGATGTTTTTTGTTTCTTTAAATTTTTGTTTTTGAGACAGCATCTCACTATGCAGCCAGCCCTGGCTATCCTGGAACTCACTATGTAGGTCAGGCTGGCCTCAAACTTACAGAGTTCTGCCTGTTTCTTATGGCTGGCTTAGCCTGCTTTCCTATAGCACCCAGGACCACCAGCCCAGGGGTGGCACCATCCACTATGGGCTGGGCTCTCCCCCATCAATCACTAATTAAGAAAACGCTCCCAGGCTTGCCTACGGCCTGATCTTATAGAGGCATTTTCTCATCTCAGATGATTGTGTGAAGCTGGCATAAAACTAGCCAGCACATAGCTGGGCATGGTGGTGCAAACCTTTAATCCCAGCACTCAGGAGGCAGAGGCTAGGTGGACCTTTGTGAGTTCGAGGCCAGCAAGGGAGACCATGTCTTGGAAAAAAAAAACCCAAAACAAAACAAAAACTAGCCAGCACAATTGACTTAGACATTTTTCATGTGTGCGCTTGCTTATGTCTGAATCTTTCTCATGGGATCAAAGTGTACTTGAAAGTTATACATAATTGGAGGATTGTTTATGTGAAATGAGTAACTCAAACATTCTCAAAACATATGTAATTTTTGAGGTTTTTTTATTTTGTTTTCTTCCCCTTTTCTTTTCTTCTTCCTTCTTCTTTTTTCTTAGAGTCAGCATCTCATGTATCCTAGGCTGGCTTTGAATTTGTCATGTAACCAAGAATGACCTTGAATTTCTGCTCCTCCGGCCTTTTCCTCCTGAGTTCTGGAAGGCTTCCATATCTGGCTCTGTTTCATTTTATTGACTTTGTAAATATATCCTAAAGACCCCTGAAATCCTAGAAACTCTATAGCAAATTTTATGGGATGACAGCAAGCATACATAGCCTTAACAGAAGCCAACCAAGCGCAACTTGACATGTAGAAATCACACGTTAAATGGAGAAAAGGAAGACTTGAATGATTTCTTTTGAAACAGCTATCCATTAAGAGTGATAACTGCAGCCAGCTGTGGTGGCCCATGCCTTTAATCCCAGCACTCAGGAGGCAGAGCCAGGGGGATTTCTGAGTTTGAGGCCAGCCTGGTCTACATAGTGAGTTCCAGGACAGCCAGGGTTGTTACACACAGAATCCCTGTCTCGAAAAACAGACAGACAAACAAACAAAAATACCCCCCAAAACAAAACAAAAAAGAGTTATAATTGCAGGGGCTGGAGAGATGAAAGTGGTTAGGAGCGCACTTGTTCTTGCAGAGGACCAAGGTTCAATTCCCAGCACCACATGGTGGTTCACAACCATCCTTAACACAAGTTCCAAGATGCACATGATACAGACGTACGTGCCAGCAAAACACGAGTGCACATAAACAAACCTTGAAAATCTGAGTTTGCATGGTAGAGGGAAGAAGGACTTCCACAAATTCACCCATGTTGTAGCATGCCCACCTCCCCCAAATAACTAAGAATGTAATAAAAATTAAAAAAGAAGCCAGATGTGGTGCTGTACACCTTTAATCTCACCACGAGGAGGCAGAGGCAGGCAGATCTCTGTGAGTTCAGGACCAGCCTGTTCTATGAAGTGAGTTCCAGAATAGCCAGAACTGCATAGTGAGACCCTATCTCAAATTAACAAAAAACATTCTCACAGCGCTTAACCTGACATAATCAATTATTTAAAAATATTGCAATAGTGCTTCTGAAAGAAACGAGGGGTTGGGGATTTAGCTCAGTGGTAGAGCGCTTGCCTAGCAAGCACAAGGCCCTGGGTTCGATCCTCAGCTCCAAAAAAAAAAAAAAATGAGTATGAAACACCAGGATGCAGGGTGGGACTGTTACTATTTGGAATGCCTATTTTTAACACCATAAGCGACTAGTTCTCATTTCTTACTGTTTGTCAGCTTGTGGTTAGCTTTGCCAGGCTAGCATTTTTGTTTGTTTGCTTTTTCGAGATAGAGTTTCTCTGTGTAGCTTTGGAGCCTGTCCTGGAACTTGCTCTGTAACCAGGCTGGCCTCAAACTCACCGGATCCCCCTGCCTCTGCCACCAAAGTGCTGGAGTTAAAGACATGCGCCACCACCACCCGGCGGCTAGCATTTTCTTTAATGGCAGTTTTAAAAATTTAAGTGCAAGAATTTGGTCAGGAGCTTCCCCATTTCCTAGGGTATTTGAGAACTTCAAAATGGCATTGAAATTTGACCAAGAGGTGAGCATGGTAGTTCACACCTGAAATGCCATCAGTTTGACAGGTTGGCAGGCAGAGGCAGAAGGATCAGGGGTTTGAGACCTCTTGGCTACATAGTGAGTTTAAGACCACCCTGGACTATATAGTTACACCTTACCTCAAAAATAAAACAAAAACAAACAAACAAAACAAAACAAAATACCAAGACCATTTCATGAGGCTGTGAAGCTGAAGCCTGGATTGCCTTGGAGACCCCACAATATTAGAGATTCCAGAGCTGTGGGATACCTGCGGAGGAGAGCTGCAAACAGGGAGTGGAACCAGCCCCAGAGAAAGAAGTGTGTTGCAGTCAACAAAGTGGAATGGAGTTGGAGATGTGGAGAGGGTTTTGACATCAGACATGAAGATGCAGGGTTTGAGTTTGGAGTTTGCCCAGCTTGTTTTTGGTCTTGCTTTGGTCCAGTATTTCCTTACTATGCTCCCTTCCATATGTTTTGGAATAGTAATATATGTCCTGTATTTTTCTTTCTTTCTGCTATGTGGGTCCCATTGTTGAGACTGTGATAGACTCTGGGGACTTTGGAGGTTAGACTAAATAAATGCATTTTTCATTGTGATACTGTTACAAGCTTAGGGGGGGCAGGGAGCGGAATGTGGTAGTTTGGATGTAATGGCCCCCATAATCTCATAGGGAGTGGCACTATTGGGAGGTGTGGCCTTTTGAAGTAGGAAGTGTGTCACTGTGGGGCAGGCTTTGAGGTCTCTTTTGCTTAAACTTCACTGAGTGTCACAGACCTGTTGCCTTCTGATCAAGATGTAGTCAGCACCATGTCTGCTTGAACACTGCCATGCTCCCAGCCATGATCATAAAGGACTGAACCTCTGAAACTATAAGAGAGTCACCCCAATTAAATGTTTTCCTTTATAAGAATTGACATGGTCATCCTATTTCTTCACAGCAATAAAAACTCTAAGACTGACTAAGGAGTCTGATATGGTCTTAGGCCCTGGTAATCCTAAACTTGAGAGGCTGAGCAGGAAGATCATGAGTTCAGGGCCAGCCTGGACTACAGAATGAGACTCTCTAAAAACTAACTAAATAAACTGAACTAAGAAGAAAAAAAAAGTAATGATATTTTAGTTTCTTTTTAATGGTCTTCCTATGTAGCCCTGCCTGGCCTGGAACTATCAGAAATCCACTTGCCATTGCCGCCCAAACTGCTGGGATTACAGATGCATGCCACTGTGGTGACTCCTAAACTCTAGTCTTTTAAACTCCAAAGAGAGATGAAGGCTTCTATGTTTTGTTCATCTTCTGAAAGTGTTGTGGAATATTTGTTTAACTAGGCAAAGATGTATTGCATTTGTTTATGCTGCGTTTGTTTAACGATGTGTAGATGTGGTGTATTTATTTATGCCGAATTTGTTTAAATGATGTAAAGATGTGTTGCTTTGCCTGCCTAAGGCACTTGATTGGTTTAATACAAAGCTGAATGGCCAATAGCTAGTCAGTAGAGGGATGGGGTGCTGGCAGGCTAAGAGAATAAGTAGGAGAAGAGAAGAGAAAAAGAGAGAATGAGGGAGAAAGAGTGGGGGACACCTAGGGCCAGCCAGCCACAGAGTAGGATATACGGAAGGAAAGAAAGGGAAAAAGCCCTGAGGCAAAACACAGATGAAGAGAAACAGGCCAATAGAAGTTATAAGAGCTTTTTGGGGGGGAGTGGGCAGCAGTGGCGCACGCTTTTAATCCCAGCACTTGGGAGGCAGAGCCAGGCGAATCTCTGTGAGTTCGAGGCCAGCCTGGGCTACCAAGTGAGTTCCAGGAAAAGGCGCAAAGCTACACAGAGAAACCCTGTCTTGAAAAACAAAACAAAAAAAAAAAAAAAAAAAAAAAAAAAAACAAAAAAAAAAGAAAAGAAAAGAAAGAAAGAGCTCATGGAACAAGCATAAGCTAAGGCCAAGCATTAATATCTAATAATAAGTCTCCGTGTCATGATTTGGGAGCTGGTTTGCGGCCCCAAAGGAAGTCTGATACATTGTAGTGATAGGAAATACATGGGAGAAATTTTTGTTTTGTTTTGTTTTTTGAGACAGGGTTTCTCTGTGTTAACAGCCCTGGCTGTCGTAGTGAATTCACAATGTAGACCAGGCTGGCCTCGAAATCACAGAGATCTGCCGGCTTCTGCCTCCTGAGTGCTGGGATCAATGGCGTGCGTGCGCTATCACTGCTGGCACAGCATCTTTATTCTTACTTCATTTACATCCGTATGCACAGTAATGGACATTCATTTGTTTCTGTTGCTTCTGTCCCTCTGGTCTCCTCCAGGCCACTGCACCGCCACTGGCCCTTTCCTCCCCCAGCCCTTCCTCTTCCATGTCACATGTGTTCTTGTATACTGTTTTATTCCACCCCTCCCAACCTTCTCTTAAAATCTTTCCTTTTTTTGGGGCGGGGGTTGAGACAGGGTTTCTCTGTGTAGCTTAGGAGCCTGTTCTGAACTCAGTCTGTAGACCAGGCTGGCCTCGAACTCACAGAGATCTGCCTGCCTCTGCCTCCTGAGTGCTGGGATTAAAGGCGTGCACCACCACCGCCCCGCAAAATTTTTCCTTTTCTATCTCTCTTTTTATTTTCATGACATATACTCCTCACCCCTTACATCTATACATGTACATACAAATTCAAATCTGGGATCTTCATATGAGGAATGAATGTGGTATTTCTCTTTCTGAGTTTGAGATAGTTTGCTTAAGATAATAATTTACAGTTTCACCCACTTCCTGTGAAATTGGTGACTTCATTATGGCTGGATAAACTCCCATTCTGTATCTGCACTACATTTTCACAGTCCAGTCATCAGCTGATGGACGTCTACGCTGTTTTCATTTCCTGGCTTTTGTGAGAAGAGCAGCAGGGAACAGGAACTGAGCAAGTGTCTCTGTGGCAGGATAGAGCGTCATTTGAGAACCTGCCTGGAAGGGCAGAGCTGTGTCCTACACTAGTTCTCGTTCTACTGTAGTTGTGTGTGTGAGCACATGCATGTGTGTTCATGCATGTGTATATGTGCATATGCGTGTGTGTGTGTGTGTGTGTGTGTGTGTGTGTGTGTGTGTGTGTACATGTGGAGGCTAGAGGACACTCTCAGCTATGGGTTGTTTGGATTTTTTTTTACTTTATTTATGTAGTGTGTGTGCTCTCATGTGCACGTGTATGCGGGTGTGATGAGCCCGGAGGTTGATGTTCAGTGTCTTCTTCAATTGTTGCCCACCTTGCTTGTTGAGGTAAGGTCGCTCACTGAACCCATAGCTCACCGATTTGGCTAGACTGGCTGGCCAGTGAGCTCTAGGGAGCCAGCCATCTGTCTCTGCCTCAGTGCTAGGATTCCAAATCCATGCTGCTGCCCCTGGCTTTTCCCTGGAGACTGAGGATCAAAACCGAGGTCCTCAGGCCTGGGCAACAAGTACTTTACCGACTGAGCATGTCCTCAACCCCAGTCTAGACATCTGAGCATCCTGCTTCTATCTGCTGAGTACTGGGATTATAGGCATGGGCTGCTACAGCCAAGTTATGAGTGACAGGGATCAGGCCAGAGCTTTGTGCTCTACCAGCTGAGCTCTGCTCCCAGCATTTTTTTTTTTTTTTTTTTTGGGTTTTTCTAGGTGGTTTCTGTGTATCCTGTGCTGTCCTGGAATTAAAGGCTTGGGCCACCACTAGCCAAACCAGTCTTGTGATTTTTTTTTTCAAGACAGGGTTTCTCTGTGTAGCTTTGGCTGTCCTGGAACTCACTCTGTAGTCCAGGCTGGCCTCGAACTCACAGAGATCCGCCTGCCTCTGCCTCCCGAGTGATGAGATTAAAGGCGTGCGCCACCACTGCCCAGCAAGCTTGTCATTGTTAAGACAGTCTCACTATGCAACCTTGGCAGGCCTGTGACTCAGTACATAAACCAGGTTGCTCTTGAATTTGAATTTGTGGCAGTTTTGTTGCCCCTGCCTCCAGAGTGCTAGGATCACAGGCAAGTGTCACATGTCTGGTTCCTGCTGGAAACTCTAAACATGACTTTATTTGGAATAAGAGCCTTCTTAGAACTAATTAATAGAAAGATGTTACAGTAAGGTCATCCCACGGGCTGCTCTTCCAGAGGAACCGGCTTCAATTCCTGCACCTAATGGCGGCTCACAACTGTTTCTAACTCCATGATCTGACACTCTCACATAGGCATACATGCAGGCTAAACACCAATGTACATAAAACAAACAAACAAACAAAAGACCATCCTGTATTAGGTAGGCTCTGAGTCTAAAGACAAGTATGGTCTTTCAAAAGACAGAAAAGGATCAGGCAGAGACACGTGGAGGAGACAGCGCATGAAGTGGGAGGCAGAGACTAGAGTGATGAATCTATGAATCAAGGAGTGCCAAGGCCTTCCGCAGACACCACAAGCTCGGGGACAGGAACCAACTCTGGCAGTGCACTGCTTTCAGGCTCCTGGATCTAGAACTGTGAGAGAAGGGGACTGACCATTTCGCTCAGTTAGTAGAGTGCTTGCCTCATGTACAAAGCCCTAGGTACCGTCTCCAGCACCATAGAACCCAGGAAGTGTGGTGTACACGTGGAATCCCAGGACCTGGGAGGCAGAAGCATTGGGGCCTCATGGTAATCTTGGCTACATAGTTCAAGGCCAGCCTGAGACACATGAGACTCTGTTAAAAAAAGATTGAATCTAATACGCGGAGAAAAAATGATAAAGCTTTGCATTGTTGTAATGTGAATTATAATGCCACAGATACCCAGGAATGAAGTTGAAGTGCAGTGATGGCCATTGTACTGCACACTGTTATCACATTTACAATTATATTCCGTGAAACTAAATTCCGCATAGCATATAAAATACCAGTGAACAAGTCTTCCCTTGCAAAGGTGTGCAATAACCAAGTTTTCAAAATGTTCAATGCGAGGAAGAATCCAGTGAAACCAGTGAGATCCAATTTACAGACAGATGGGCTGCTCCCCAGAAATCCAAGATGTCCTTTATGTAAGACATTTTTATATATTTATATCTTTTTCACCTTCTGAGACAGGGTCTGCTCTAGCCCAGTCTGGCCTTGAGCTACGTAGCTGAGCATGACTTTGAACTTCTGATGGTTCTGCCCTCACCTCTGAGTGCTGACATTACAGACTCTAGACGCCATCCTCTGCTTCTGCAGGGCTAAGGCTCGAACCCAGGCTTCCTGCATGCTAGCATAGTACTCTATCTACACCCCAAGCTTTCCCACTCCCCTTTCGGTTTTTCTTTGAAACAAGGTCTCATTATGTAGTCCAGGCAGACCTTGGATTTAAAATCCTCTTGCCTCTGCCTCCTGAGTGCTAGGACAGCTGTAACATGCCCTTATCTGGTAAAGATTCTGATTCTTTCTGAAACACTTTGTTTTGTTTTGAGACAGGGTTTCTCTGTGTAACTCTGGCTGGCCTGGAACTCACTCTGTACACCAGGCTGGCCTCAAACTCACAGAGATCCTCCTGCCTCTGTCTCTCCAAGTGCTGGGATTAAAAGCAAGTGCCACTCCTCCCAGCTTGAAATACTTTTTTGAGTAGTGAACAAAATGGACTTTTCTTAATCACCCTTTAATAAAATACGACGCTTTCTTTTCCCCAAACCATTCTGAAGCCTTGTAACACTGACTAGTATATGCACACGGACGTGTGTGTGTGTGTGTGTGTGTGTGTGTGTGTGTGTGTGCGTGTGCGCACACGCTTGTTGGGCAAGGCTGTAGCTCTTGCCTAATGTGTTCAGGGCCTTGGGTTGCAGCCTCATCACAACGGAAAATTAATGTATATATTCTTGTTCCTCCAGCCTCATTTTGTGGAGATAGAAATTGTTATGATTTGCAATAGTCCCCAGGTCCAGCTTCATTCAGAATCAGATAGGTTGGTTTTGAGAACCATAATTTATTTATAATAGATCATAGCCTCCAGCTGTCACGCTTGCGGTGAGACTGCTTATACCCCAATTTGGAAACAAAACACTGTAGTCAGCATTTTACTTTGGGAAAGTTGCATCAATTGATTTGAGGAGAGGTTTTGTTTATTTCATTTCTTTTGATCTATTTGAAGACTGTGTACATGAGTACACTA
This sequence comes from Peromyscus leucopus, assembly GCF_004664715.2. Classification (NCBI taxonomy): domain Eukaryota; kingdom Metazoa; phylum Chordata; class Mammalia; order Rodentia; family Cricetidae; genus Peromyscus; species Peromyscus leucopus. The sequence goes on from NC_051083.1 coordinate 31,366,300, forward strand.
TATTTACATTATTTCCGCCCCTCCCCTCTTTCCTCAAACCACTCCCTTGTTCCCCTAACCACCTTCTCTCAAATTATGACCTCTTTTTCTATAATCATTTTTTTTAGAAACTATAATTATTTTTATTATATGTATTTTGAGACAGGGTCTCATTCTGTACCCCAGGCTAGCCAGAACTCACACTATAGCCCAAGATGGTCTCAGACCCACAGCAATCTGTCTGCCTCAGCTTCTGGAGTGCTGGGATTATAGGGATGAGCCATTGTGCTTGGCTGGGTATTTGCTTTTTCTTAAAAGATTTATTATGTATGCAGTGTTCTGCCTGCAGGCCAGAAGAGGGCGCCAGATCTCATTACAGATGGTTGGGAGCCACCTTGTGGTTGCTGGGAATTGAACTCAGGACCTTTGGAAGAACAGCAAGTGCTCTTAACCTCTGAGCCATCTCTCCAGCCTGGTATTTGCTTTTTAACAGTGAAACTGGACCAGTATAAAAAGCAGTTTTGGTTAAATATGCACCTCAAATGGATCTGTTTCAACATGGAATTTTTTTAGACAACAGGCTCAGATAACAGCTCCCTCCTCCTCCAATTCCTCTCCTCCCCCTTTTCTCCCTCTCCCTCCCCTCTCCTCCTTTTCTAATAGTGTCTTGCTATGTCCCAGTCTGGCCTGTAATTCTGTGCAGCCCAGGTTGGCATTGAACTCATGGTAATACTCCTGTTTTAGCCTTCTGGTGCTGGGATTACAGGTCTGAGTAATCATGCCTGGCTCAGTTTTCTCACTTTTAAAAGTTTTATTATTACTGTGATTATTTGAGACAGGGTATCAATCTGTAATTTAGACTGGCCTGGAACTCACTATGTAGTCCAAACTGATCTCGGACTTGGGGCAGTTTTTCTGCCAAAACCTCCCAAACCTTGGGAGTACAGATGTGAGTTACCATACCCACAGATAGCGCTTCTTTGTTGTTTAGAGACAGGGTCTCATGTAGCCCCAGGCTGCTTCAAATTCCCTATAGAGTCCAGGATGGTCTTGAACCCCTTGATCCTTCTATTTCTGTTCTCCAACTACTGGGATTCCATAAACCACCATGTCTGGCTTAGATAACTTTACTTAAAGGGTATTAGTCAGGCTTTAGAAAGATTGAAGGTGGTTATTCGAATCTTCGATGGCCTTTTAATAAAAAACCCAGATCCAGATATCAGGGTGAAAGCTGAAAGATCAGAGAAGCAGAACAGCCAGCCACGGGTGCTGGAGAGATGGCTCAGAGGTTAAGAGTACTGATTGTCCTTTGAGAAGTCCTGAGATCAATTCCCAGCAACCACATGATGGCTCACAACCATCTGTAATGAGATCTGGCGCCATCTTCTGGCCTGCAGGCATACATGCAGACAGAACACTGTAGACATAATAAATACAGAGGAGCCACATTTTCCACACCAAGGGAAATTTCTTGAACCACTAGTAGGAATTAAAATAGTATGGTTTGGGAGAACTTTTTTGCAAGTTTTTTATCCTAAACATACCTCTAACTCGAGGACCCACAAATCTTATATCTAGGTATTTTTGTAAGAGCAGTTAAGAGAGCTTGCTGATCTTGCGGAAGACCTGAGTCCCTAACATTCATGACAGGTGGCACACAACCCCCTATAACTCAAGCTCCAGGATACAAACCATCTTCTGGCCTCCTTGGCCACTGCAGTCATGTATACAAATCCCTATACAGGCATACACACATTCATATAATTTTTAAAAATCTTTTTTTTTTTTTTTTTTTTTTTTGGTTTTTTCGAGACAGGGTTTCTCTGTGTAGCTTTGCGCCTTTCCTGGGACTCACTTGGTAGCCCAGGCTGGCCTACGAACTCACAGAGATCTGCCTGGCTCTGCCTCCCGAGTGCTGGTATTAAAGGCGTGCGCCACCACCGCCTGGCAATTTTTAAAAATCTTTAAAAAAAAAAAAAGAGCCATGGAAACATTTGAGCTGGGGAGATGGCTCTGTGGGTAAAGTATTTGCTGCATAAGCCTGAAGACCTGGGTTTGAATTCCCAGCACTTACAGGAAAAGCAAGGTGAGGCAGAGGCAAGTGGATCCCTGTAGTTTGATGGGCAACCAAACTAGCCAAATCAGTGAGCTCCAGATTCAGTTAGAGACCTTGTAACTACAAGAAGAAGAAGAAGAAGAAGAAGAAGAAGAAGAAGAAGAAGAAGAAGAAGAAGAAGAAGAAGGAACGCCTGAGTTTGATCCCCAGAACCCATGTAAAAAGCTGGGTGTGATGGTATTCATTTGTATTTCCAGCACTGGGGAGGCTGAGACAGGCAGATCCCTGGGGTTCACTAACCAGCCAGCTTAGCCTCTTTGACAGGTTCCGGGTCTCAGGGAGAGACTGTCTCAAAAAACAAGCTGGATAACTCTTGAGGAATGACACTTAAAGTTGAGCTTCCAGCCTCCACACTCACATACACACACATGTTCCCACACCTACACACACATCTGCAACCGTGCATGTGTGTGCACGCATACTCTACCACACATACACACACGAACAAGCACACACACACACACACACACACACACACACACACACACACACACGAACAAGCGCACACCACTGGTACACACACAAACAAAACAGCCATACTAACATTCATTAGCAACTCTTCTCACAAAAACTCCAGTTGGAAATAATTCAAATATCCATCAGCAAGGGGAGTGGACAACCAAACAATACAACAGTTATCCAGAGGAGTGCTACTGAGTGATGAGCAAAGAACTGTAAAAAGGACAGATGTGACAACACTGTGACCAGGTATGCTTGCTGCAAAATGCTTTGGAGGCTGAGACTGCTGAAAGTCTACAAAGTGAGATCCTATCTCAAAACACCAAGAAAGGGTGCGGGAAGGAAGTAAGAATAGAGTGAACCTTCAGTTAGCCATTGTGGCTCACCCTGTATTCTCAGCACTGGAGAGGCCGAAGCAGGAGGATCACTATGAATTCGAGGCAGCTAGGACTACATAGTGAGTTCACACCAGTCTGGGTTACCGAATCTGGCTGTTTCAAAACAAAAACACCATGTTGAGTGAATGAATCTATTCCTTTGGATTCTAGTGTAAGTGAAATTCTAGAATCAGCAAAAATAATGATGATGAAATCGGAAATTGGATTGAGGGAGTTAGGATGTATAGGGGAAGTAGGATCCAGTGGAAAGGATTAAGAGAGGACTCTGGTGAAAGTTGTTGTGTGTCTTGATTTGGGTGGCAGCGACACCAACAATCACTCAAGACTTATTGTGGCTTGTTATGCCGTGCTCAGTTGATATCCCTGGGAGGCCTGGGGGAGAGGAGAGGTGGAGGCGGTCTGGGAGGAGTGGAGGGAGGGGAAACTGCAATTGGGATGGAATATATGAGATAATAATAATAATAATAATAATAATAATAATAATAATAACAGCACAGTGTAAAATAAAAAACTCACCAAACTGTATATTATTTAATTTTATTTTCACATCTGCCTATCTATCTATCTATCTATCTATCTATCTATCTATCTATCTATCTATCTATCTATCTATCTATCTATCTATCCATCATCTGCCTATGTGGTGTATAGGGGTGGGGTCAGAAGATAACTTGCAGAAGGAAGTTTTCCCCTTTCACCTTGTGGGTTCCAGGGAAATGAGCTCACATGACGAGATCATTGATGGATCAGGCTATTTGGCCCAGCTGAGTTCCGCGATGAGATAGCTGTGGTTTTTTCTTCTGTCTGCATATCTTCTTTTTTTTTTTTTTTTTTTTTTTATTTTGCTTCTTGACTGTATCAAAATCTGTGTTTTTTGGGGGCTATATTTGTGGCACACATTTGTAATCCCAGCACTTGGGAGGTGGAGGCAGTAGAATCAGTTCAAGGTCATCCTTGTCTACATAGTAGGTTCAAGGCTAACCTGGCTGAATGAAACCCTGTTTAAAAAAAATCTGTTTTATGTTATTTGTATATTCTTTTCAGTATATTTATGTGTGTGTGCTCATGTATGTGTTTTAATGGGGATGGCATTGAATCTGTAGATTGTATTTGGTAATATGTATGGTCATTTTCACAATATTAGTTCAGTTCTGTAAACATGGGAGGTCTGTCCATCTTCTAGGGTCTTCTTTGATTTCTCTCTTCGTTATTTTGAAATTTTAATTTTAGAGTCTTTCACTTCCTTGGGTACATTAGTTTCTAGACATTAACAAATTTAAAGCTATTGTGGATGGGCTTGTTCTCCTGATTTCTTTCTCAGTGTGTTCATTAATCATGTATTGAACAACTACTGTTTGTATGTTGATTTGGTGAAGATACTTACAAATCCCAAGAGTTTTCTTAGGAAGGCAGGGGCAGTGGTGCACACTTTTAGTCCGAAGGTGGGTGAATCTGGAGTTAAGCCATCCTCCCTACATAGGGACCTTGAGGAAAACTTGGGCCACACAGAATGCTGGCTCAAAACAATAAAATAAGACTCTCCTGGTGTAATCTACAGAACCCCCTGTTTATGATTATATAATTGGAAAATAGGGATAGTTAGACTTCCTTCTTCCTTCCTTCCTTCCTGCCTTCCTCCCTTCCTTCCTTCCTTCCTTCCTCCCTCTTTCTTTCTTTCTTTCTTTCTTTCTTTCTTTCTTTCTTTCTTTCTTTCTTTCTTTCTTTCTTTCTTTCTTTTTTTCTTTCTTTTCCTTTCTTCCTTTCAAACGATCTTATATAGCTCAAGCTGAGTCTGAACTCACTATGTAGCCAAGGATGACCTTGAATTTCTGATTTACCTGCCTCTATCACTCGAGTCTGGGATTGTAGGCGTGTGCCACCATCATTGGTTTATGTGATGCTAGGATCGAAGCCAGGGCCCTCTTCATGCTAGGTGTCCTAGTTACTGCTCTATTGCTGTGAAGAAACACCATGAGACTAAATGAGGAAAATGAAAGCACCTTCACTAAATCAGGAGTGAGAAAACATACCTTGCCACCATGACCAAGGCATTTAGTATAATATTGGCTATAGGTTTATCATATGTGACCTTTATTAGGTTGAGGTATGTTCCTTCAAGGACTTTTATCACGAAAGGATGTCAGATTTTGTCAAAGGCCTTTACTGCCTTTATTGAAAATAAATGGTCATGTGACTTCTGCCCTTCAGTCTATTAATGTGATGTGTTATAAATTCTGGTTTGTGTATGTGGAAGCATCCTTGCATCTCTAGAATGCAATCCACTTGGTCATGGCAATGATCTTTTTGATGTGTAGTTGAATTTAGTTTGTAGTTTATTGAGAAAATTTACATCCATATTCATCAGAGCGATTGGCCTTTAATTTTCTTGTTCTGTTGTTTCCTGTCTGGCTTTGGTAGGAGTGAGATGCTGGCATTGTCAAATGAATTTGGCACTGTTCCTTCCCCGTCTAGTTTATGGAGTACTTTGAGGAGCATTAGCATTAGTTCTTCTTTAAAGGTCTGCTAGAATTCAGCTGTGACTCCATCTGGGCCTGGGCTTTTAAAAAATGTCATTTATATTTTAATTTGAAAAGTAAAGAGCCTTTCCAAACCTCACATCCTACCCAAGAGAACATCTTCCCAGACACCCTGAAGTATAAAAAGCTTCTTTTTTGAAAGGTAAGACTTGCTAGGTTTAGCACTTTACAGACTTATACCGTGGCTTTATCCTATGGGAACCTGTGGGGGTTTCCTCTTTTTTTTTTTTTGAGACAGGATCTCACTTTGTAGCCCTGGATGACCAGAAACTCATAGAGATTTGCTTACCTCTGTCTCCGGAATGCTGGAGTTAAAGTTGTGTGCTACCATGCCTGGTCTTTTCTTTCTTTCTATTATTTATTTATTTTTACATATTATTGTGTATATGTGTGTATGGTGTGTGTGTATGTGTGTGTGTGTGTGTGTGTGTGTGTGTGTGTGTGTGTATGCATATGCCTTAGTGCATGTGTGCATATTCCGTAGTGTGCGTGTGTATCAGAAGAAAACATGTGGAGTCAGTTTTCTCTTTCCACCTTTATGTGGGACTCAGGTCAACAGACTTGTTCGGCAAGCACCTTTACCTGATCAATAGGCCATCTCACCAGCCCTATTCTTTCTCTTTCTAACAAATTTGCCCTTATTTTCACTTTGTGTATCTGGGTGTTTTGTGTGTACAATACACATGCAGTGCCCTGAGGCCAGAAGACAGCATCAGATTCCTTAGGATTGGAGTTACAAATGTTTGTGAGCTACCGTGTAGGTGCTGAGAACTGAACCTGGGTCCTCTGGAAGAGCAGCCAGTGTTCTTAACCACTGAGCCATCATCTCTTCAGTACCCCTCTCCCCCATTGTCTCTTTTGAGTCATATTCGTTCTCTCTCTCTTTCAAAAGCACAGTAATTGTTTTTTACATTTATGTATGTATGTAGTGTGTGTGTCGGTGGGGGGGCATAGTATGTGTATGGAAACCAGAGGAAAACTTGCGTGAGTCACATTTTTCCTTCTACCACGTAGGTTCTGGGGCTCAAATTCATATTGTCAGACTTGGAAGCCAGTGCCTTCACCCGCTGAGCCATCTTGCCAGCCCATGTTTGAGTCTTCCAACTGCCAAATCTAATGCTGTGTAACTACTTACTTAGATCAGTGTTCCTGTTTATATCCGACTCAAATAATGACTAAAGTGAAAAACTTTTACGGTAATAACTCACTGTAAAATCAGTGAAATCCAGCCAGTTCCTTCCTTAACCTGCCCTTGAATGTGTATGCTATCTCAGCCACCGGAAGGCTGAGCTGAGAGGTGAATGGCCTGCCAGCTCTGAATGAGCTTGTGGATAAAGGCAAACAGGAGCCCCAGCGTGTTCTGGACCCACTTTTAGGGCTCACAGCAGGAGCACGGGTGGTATCTTCCGAAGGTCTCCCCCACTGCTGTTGACATCCACAGTTCACTCTTCACCCCTAGCTCAAGTTCAAGGCTTCTCCACATGGCAGAATTTTTTTAAAAGGTGAAACTTAAATTTGAAATAATAGCTATGACAGCTAGTCTCTAAAGACAGCATTAATATTTACGTTGGACTGTGGACACAGCTCAGTGGTACCAGCCTTACCTAACAGACACGACCTGCATTCTATAATCAGGAAGTGGGAAGCAGCTTCCTGATTATAGATGATGGATTTCCATCAACAGGTAAATGGATAATGAAAATGTGGCATATGTACATAATGGTATTTATAAAACCACAAAGAAAAATGAAATCATGAAATTTGCAGAAAAATGGATGGATCTGGGAATTATTCTATTAAGTCAAGTAGTTCATACTCAGAAAGACAAATGTCCAATGCTTTTCTCAGAGTCTTAGTTTTTAATTTGTATACATCGATTTATCTTTCAAAGGCTGATCCGGAACTCCCTATGTCAGCAAGGATCCCCCTGACCTTCTGATCCTCTGCTACCACTTCCCAAGTGCTGGCATCATAGGTGTGCAACATTACTCCTGGTTTGTGTAGAACTGGGAATGGAACCCAGGGTCCTGTGCATGCCAGAGAAGGACTCTACCAGCAGAGCTACGTCCTAAGGCCTTGTCTTTGGAATTCTGACGAGGACTGCATTGAAGCTGTAGCTTGGCTTTGGTAGGAGTCCTGTCCATTCCAATCCGGGAGCACTGGAAATCTTCCTGGCTCTTGTATCATCTTCACTTTCTTTTTTCAAAGTTTTTGTCACAGAATTTACACTTTCTTGATGAGATTTATTCTTAGATTTGTTATTGTTGTTTTGTTTTCTGAGTCACAGCTGTCCTGGAGCTCACTCCGTAGACCAGACTAGCCTTGAACTCACAGAGATCTGCCTGCCTTTGCCTTCCTGAGTGCTGGGATTAAAGGGCATGCACCACTACCACCCCAGCTAGATTTTTTTTTGGAGCTGTTGTGAATGGGATAGTTTCCCTAATTTATTTTTTGGCAGTTCTTTATTAATATGTAGAAAAGCTGCTCGACTGCATAAGACCTTAAAGGGTTACAACACCCCAAAACACAAAAATTAAAGGTTTTGGCCACTTTTATGTAGTAATGTAAAATCTACGGAGTATTAATATACTTTAATGATAAATTTCTAAATATGAACCTTAAAACATTAATCCAGGGTCCTCCCTTCCCTTGAAAGCTTTCAAAGTTTATTGATGCAGGAATGCAAAGGGAAAGTCGAAGCACAGGATTTGAGCGGCACAGCAGGCTTAGAAGCGCGTTTCAGAGGCTGTCCTAGACACTGAAAGCCGTCTGTACCTACAGCTTACTGCCCGTATTAATATGGGTCTAGACTGCCAACACTTCCCTCTCTTCCTCCTCCCCTCCCTCCCAACTTACTTTCCTTCTCCCACACCCTCTTTTTCACTTTCTCTCTCCCTTACCCCGTCTTTCTTTTTTCAAAGAGAGACTTCCTCACCCAGGGCCTCATTTGGCTGGGTCTGGAGCCCTGGAAGCTTGACTACCCTACGTTCTCCTAAAAGTGGATTTTGAGAGCTTATGTGGAGGTCCTGGCATGCTGGTGCACCTATGCATATACCCTTGACCCAAGAAAAGGCCTCCTCTATGGGCAAAGTTACCCCTTGGCATCAGGCCACATACTGGGGAAGGCTGCATATGGAGTGGTGAGGGAAAAAAGGGGACAGCCATCTAGCGAGCCTGATCAGTGAAAAAAGGGGACAGCTATCTAGGGAGCCAGATCAGTGGAATTGACCCTGGCAATCAGTGAGGTGACAGATTATATAGAAACTGACCCACACATGTCCCCAAGAATTCCAGTATTTCATAAACATGACTTCACATCTCCTGGAAACTCTCACTTAGGAAGACAAAAGTTAGCTGAGCAGTGGTGGCACAAGCCAGGTGGATCTCTGTGAGTTCGAGGCCAGCCTGGGCTACCAAGTGAGTTCCAGGAAAGGCACAAAGCTACACAGAGAAACCCTGTCTCAAAAAAATAAAGAACAAAACAAAACAACAACAACAAAAAAAGGAAGACAAAAGTTGCAAGCCACTCTACTGTTTTGCCCTGAAATTATTTTATTTATTTATTTTGGTTTTCGAGACAGGGTTTCTCTGTGTAGCTTTGCGCCTTTCCTGGAACTCACTTGGTAGCCCAGGCTGGCCTCGAACTCACAGATATCCTCCTGTCTCTGCCTCCCGAGTGCTGGGATTAAAGGCATGGCACCACGACCACCTTGCTGAAATTTATTTTTTGAGGATGAGACCGGATCTTGTTATGTAGCTCAGGCTTGCCCAGAATTTGCAAGCCTCTTGCCTCAGCTTCCTTTCTGTCATGATCTGATCCTTCCACAGTCCTAACCAAACCTGCATATGGAAAGAAAGGTTATGCAGGAAGTAGCGCAGGCCTAGGGAATTCTAGCAGGGCTATTGGGCAGCCCAGAGGAAAGGAGTGACCCCGTATGACACTGGTGTGGGAACAAGCAGGCCGAGAGGTGGGAGAAAAGCAAAGGGATCAGCAGGGCTTGGAGGCCCTGGAGTGTGTGTGTGAAGGTGTGTGGAGGGCTGTTTCAGGCAGTCGGGGAGCCACACGGGCAGAATGGCTCTCTTGTTCGACTGTCTGATCTAGACACTCATCTATTCATCTGTTCCATTTATGCACGCAGACAACAGAGTGCCCATCTGTTCCATTATGCACTGGGACTTATTGTCTTAAGAAAGTCAGATTCTCTGGTGAGTTTGAACCTCCTATTTTAATTTATCTTGTTTTTTCTCTCTAAAACACCTTACTATTTTTTTTTTTCAGTTTAGTGTTCTAATCCTTGTTTCATTCTGGCATTTTCATACATTGTCATCCTTCATTCTTCTACCCTCCCTGGGGCTTACTGTATGACTCCAGCTGGGCTCTTCTTTCTCTGATAGTCCCCCCACCTGCATTCATGTCCCATGTATTCTTTTCCCTTTTCGGTTTTTTCGAGACAGGGTTTCTCTGTGTAGTTTTGGTGCCTGTCCTGGATCTCACTTTGTACACCAGGCTGGCCTCGAACTCCAGAGATCCGCCTACCTCCACTTCCTGAGTGTTGGGAGTAAAGGCGTGCATCACCACCGCCCAGCCCTTCCTTCTTTTATTTATTTTTACTTTTTTCTTTTTTTCGAGACAGGGTTTCTCTGTGTAGCTTTGCGCCTTTCCTGGAACGCACTTGGTAGCCCAGGCTGACCTCAAACTCACAGAGATCCACCTGCCTCTGCCTCCCGAGTGCTGGGATTAAAGGCATGCACCAAGACCACCCGGCTTTTTTTTTTTTTTTTTAATTTTTCTCATATATTCTTTTTCTTTCCTTTTTTTTTTTCTTTTTTTTCTGGAGCTGAGGACCGAACCCAGGGCCTTGTGCTTGCTAGGCAAGTGCTCTACCACTGAGCTAAATCCCCAACCCCTTGCCTTCCTTTTGAAAAGAGATTTCTTTTTATTTATGTGTATGTGTATATGTCGCATACATGTGTGTACCTGAAGGTTCCAGAAGACGGGGTTAGATCTCATGTTGCTGAGTTACAGATGGTTGTGAGCCTCCTTTAGTGAGTGGGTGCTGGGGTCCAAACTCTGGTCTTCTGGATGAGCAGCAATCGCTCTTAACTGCTGAGTCATTTCTCCAGCCCTGCCCTGTCTTTTCTTCCTCTCTCACGGTTCTTCATACAGTTTCATGATCAAGATACATATAGAAGCCGGGCAGTGGTGGCAGACGCCTTTAATACAAGCACTAGGGAGGAAGAGGCAGGCGGATCGCTGAGTTTTAGGTCATCCTGGTCTACAGAGTGAGTTTCAGGATGGCCAGGGCTACACAGAGAAACCCTGTCTTGAAAAAATCAAAACCAAACCAAACCAAAACCCCACATACACTCATATGTACACACATGCGCATAAACATGGAGGGGGAGGAGAGGAGAGGAGGGAGAGGGAGGGGAGGGGAGGGGAGGGGGAGGGGGAGGGGGAGGGAGAGGGAGAGGGAGAGGGAGAGGGAGAGGGAGAGGAGAGGGAGAGGGAGAGGGAGGGAGAGGGAGAGGGAGAGGGAGAGAGAGAGAGAGAGAGAGAGAGAGAGAGAGAGAGAGAGAGAGAGAGATTTTAGTTATTTAGGTTAGCATGCAAAGTAATGGGGTTCTTTACGTCAACTTCATACCTGTGTATCATATTTTGTTCTCATTCCTTCTTTCTTTCTCATGGTCTCCTTTCTAGTGTTGTGATGTACAAACACAGATACATAAACACATACAAGTAGGTATACACATATAACTTTAAATCTTGGTTCTAAACATGAGAGGAAACATAGAATATTAATGTTGAGTCTGGCTTATTTTGCTTAGCATAATGATTATCAGTTGAATGCAGTTCCTCCAAATGAATGTCATGATTCATTTTTCTTTCATTTTTATTCAATGTATTTATTTTGTTTTTACATCCCGACCAAAGTTTCCCCTCCCTCCTCTCTTCTCATTCCCCCCCCCACCTCGCCTTCTTCATCATCCACTCCTCTCCTTTGTTTCTCTTTAGAGATGGGCAGACCTCCCATAGACACCAGCCAACCATGGTATATCAAGTTGCTGTGCGGCTAGGCACCTCCTCTCCTATTAAGGCTGGATGAGGCAACCCAGTAGGAGGAAAGGGTCCTAAAAGCAGGCAACAGAGTCAGAGACAGCCCCTGCTCCCACTGTTAGGAGTCCCACAAGAGGACCAAGTTACACAACTGTAACCTATGCAGAGGGCCTAGGGCAGTCCCGTGCAGGCTCCCTGGTTGTCGGTTCAGTCTCTGTGAGCCTCTATGAGCCCAGGTTAGTTGATTTTGTGGGTTTTCTTGTGGTGTCCCTCACCCCACTGGCTCCTACAATCCTTCCTCCCCTTCTTCTGCAGGATTCCCTGAGCTCTGCCTAATGTTTGACTGTGGGTCTCTGCATCTGTTTCCATCAGTTGCTGGATGAAGCCTCTCTGATGACAGTTGGTTAGGTACCAATCTATGAATATAGCAGAATATCATTAGGAATCATTTCATTGGCTTTTTTTTTTCAGTCGTGTTTGGTTCTACCCTAGGTCTCTGGGCTATCCAGCCTCTGGGTCCTGGCCCTCAGGGGTGAGCTCCCTCTCACAGCACAGGTCTCAAGCTGGACCAGTCATTGATTGGCCACTCCCACAATCTCTGTGCCATCTTTACTTCAGCACATCTTGTAGGCAGGATAGATTGTATGTTGAAGGTTTTGTGGCTGGGTTGCTGTCCCAATCCCCTCCACTGGAAGTCTTGTTTGGTTACAGGAGATGGCTGGTTCAGGCTCCATATACCCCATTGCTAGGAGTTTTAGCTAGGGTCACCCTCACAGATTGCTGAGGTTTCCATTGCTCTAGGTTTCTAGCTCATCTCAGAGATGTCCCCAATTCCAGTTGTCTCTCCCAGTACTCTCCCTCCATCCTCTCCCCAACCTGATCCCTCCTGTTCCCATCCCCACACCACCCCCCATTCTAGATAGACCCTTCCCCTCATATAATGGTGGTGTCTATTCTATTTCCCCTTCACAGTGAGATTCATGAATGCTGCTTTGAGCCCTCCTTGTTACCTAGCCTCTCTGTGTGGATTGCAGCATGGCTATCCTTTACTTTATAGCACAGCTAATGTCCACCTATAAGTAGGTACATACTATGTTTGTCTTTCTGGGTCTGGGTTCCCTCACTCAGGATGATCTTTTCTAGTTCAACCATTTGCCTACAAATTTCATGATGTCATCTTTTTGGTAGTTTTTTTTTTAAATTCATCTATTTGTTTTACATCTCTGCTGAAGCCTTTCCTCCCAGTTCCCTCTCTCCCATTTCCCCCTCCCACCCTGTGCTGTGGGATGTCTTTCTGTATTCTGTGAATATATGTGTTGCTCCCATTGGCTAATAAATGAAGCAGCTTTAGCCTATGGCAAGGCAGCTTAGAGGCAAGTGGGAAATCCAAGCAGAGATACAGAGAGAAGGGCAGAGTGGGGGAAGACACCAGCCCATCATCCAAGGAACAACATGTTATGGGACACAGGTAAAGCCACAGAACACATGGTGATACATAGATTAATAGAAATGGGTTAAGTTATAAGAGCTAGTTAGCAAGAAGCCTGAGCTATAGGACACACAGTTTGTAATTAATATTAAGCCCCTGAGTGATTATTATTTTATAAGTGGTTGTGGGACCATGGATGGGAGAGATTTGTCTGGACCGAAGGGGCCGGGTGGGACCAGAGAAACTTTGGGCTACAACTCCCTAATCTTTTCCTTCTCCATCCAGGAAAGGGCAAGTCTCCTATGAGTATCAATAAAACATGGCATATCGAGTTGCAATAAGACTAGGCACCTCCCTATGTATTAAGGCTCGGCAAGGCTGGCCAGTATGAGAAATAGGGTCCCAAATGCCAGCAGAAGAGATGGAGACAGGCCCTGTTCCCACTGTTAGGAGTCCCACAAGAGGACCAAGCTACACAGCTGTAACATATATGTGGAGTGCCTAGGTCATTCTCATGCAGGCTCCCTGGTTGTTGATTCAATCTCTGTGAGCCCCTGTGAGCCCAGGTTAGTTGTGTGAGCCTTTCTGTGGTATCCTTGACACCTCTGGCTTCTACATTCCTTTCTCCTCCTCCTTCTCCTCCTCTTCCACAGGATTCCAGAACTCTGCCCAATGTTTGGCTGTAGGTCTCTGCATCTGCATCTGCATCAGAGGGATGACACCCTCTGATGATAATTGGGACAGGCACCAATTTGGTCACAAGAGATGACTACTTATCCACTATTGCTAGGAGTCTAAGCTGGGATCCTCCCCATAGACTCCTGGGAGATTCCCTTGTGCCAGGCTTCTGCCTGACCTCAAAATGCCCCCCCAGCAGTCCCCCTCAGCACTCACCCCCTTTGTACCCTCCCCAACCTGACCACTCATGTTCTCATCCCCACCTGCCCTCAGTCCACTCATGAAATCTCTTCTATTTCCCCTTCCCAGGGAGATTTGGGTGTCCCTACATGAACTCTCCTTGTTACCTAGTCTCTGAGTCTGTGGATTCTAGTATTGTTATCCTTTATTTTACAGCTAATATTCACATACGAGTGAGTACATACCATGTTTGTCTTTCTGGGTCTGGACTACCTCAATCAGGATGATTTTTCTTCTTCTTTTTTTTTTAAATATTTATTTATTTGTTATGTATACAGCATGTATGATTGGAGGCCAGAAGAGGGCACCACATCTCATTACAGATGGTTGTGAGCGGCCATGTGGTTGCTGGGAATTGAGCTCAGGACTTCTGGAAGAGCAGTCAGTGCTCTTAACCTCTGAGCCATCTCTCCAGCCCCTCTTCTTTTTTTATTAATTAGTTTTTTTCATTTTACATACCAACCACAGTTCCTCCTCCCTCCCCTCCTCCTGCCCCCCCTCACCTCCCTCAACCTACCCTCATCCACTCCTTAGAAAGGGTAAGGCCTCCCACGGGGAGTCAACAAGACCTGACATGTTCAGTTGAGGCAGGACCAACCCCCCCTTCTGCATCAAGGTTGAGCGAGGAACCCCACCATATGGAATGGGCTTCAGAAAGCCAGCTCACGTACCAGGTATAGATCTGGTCCCACTGCCAGGGTTCCCACAAACAGACCAGGCTACAAAACTGTCATCCACATGCAGAGGTCCCAGTTCAGTCACATGCAGGCTCCCCAGCTGTCGGTCTAGTGTCCCTGAGCTCCCACAAGTTCAAGTCATCTGTCTCTGTGGGTTTCCCCATTGTGATCTTGACCCCACTTGCTCCTATAACCCCTCTTTCCTCTCTTCAGCTGGACTCCCTTAGCTCAGCCTGGTGCTTGGCTGTGGATCTCTGCATCTGCTTCCATCAGTTACAAGATGAAGATTCTATGATGACAGTTAGGGTATTCACTAATCTGATTACTGGAGTAGGCCGTTCAGACACCCTCTCCACTATTGCTATGGGTCTTAGCTGGGATCATCCTTGTAGATTCCTGGGATTTTCCTAGCACCAGATTTCTCCCTAACCCCATAATGGCTCTCTCTATTGAGATATCTCTTTCATTGCTCTCCCACTCCATCCCTCCTTCAACATGACCATCCCATTCCCTCATGTTCTCATCCCCCCATGCCCTCCCCTTTACTGCTCCCCCAACTCACAGTTTACCCAGAATATCTCATCTCTTTCCCTTTCCCAGGGCGATCCATGCATCCCTCTTAGGGTCCTCCTTGTTACCTAGCTTCTGTGGAGCTGTGGATTGTGGTCTGCTTATCCTTTGCTTTACATCTAGTATCCACTTATGAGTGAGTACATACCATGTTTGCCTTTCTGAGTCTGGGTTACCTCACTCAGGATGATTTTTTTCTAGCTCTATCCATTTGCCTTCAAATTTCATGATGTCATTGTTTTTTGGTTTTTTTTTTTTTAACCACTGAGTAATACTCCATTGTGTAAATGTACCGTATTTTCTTTATCCATTTATGTGGCGATGAACATCTAATCTGGTTTCAGTTCTGGGGTACTGTGAATATATAGCAACAAATATGTGTGGGTCATATGATACTTATACTCTTAGATTTGTGTGTGTGTGTGTGTGTGTGTGTGTGTGTGTGTGTGTGTTCAGGTATATTAACCTGTGCATGCACCTGTGGAGGTCAGAGGTTGACTTTCAGTATCTTCCTGTACTGTTTATCTCCTTATTTGTCGTGACAAGAGTCTTTTGGAAACATTTTGTCTAGCCTGGATTGTCAGTGAGCCCCTGTGATCTATCTGTCTGTGTTTATCCACTAGTGTTGGGGTTAAAATTTTAGCTCACAGGTCTGGCTACTTTTAGATCTTTAAGGAACCCCCAGAGTAGTGGCTATACAAATTTATATTCCACCAACAGTGAGGGTTCATTTTCCCACATTTCCCCCAGCTTTTGTTGATGTTTATTGGTGTTGGCCATTCTTATTGGTGTAAGATTCTATCTTGTAGTAGAACTTTTTTTTGTAATCAAATCATTTCAGTCAAAGGCTTGAAAGCGGATAAAGGAAAGAGTGAATGTCTTTGCTGTAGCTGAAAGTTCAATTTTGTTATTTTTTAAAGATTTTCCCCATTTTTATTTATGTGTATGTATGCCTGTGGTCCTGCAGAAGAGGGCATTGGATTCCCTGGAGCTAGAGTTTCAGATGGTTGTGAGCCACCTGACACGGGTACAAGGGACTGAACTCGGGTCTTCTGGAAGAGCAGCATCAATGCAGCTTTAATTTGCATTTCCCAGATAGGCCCAGATCTTGCAAACTTCTTGAGCTATCTATTGGGCATTTATTTATATTTCTTCTTTTGAGAGCTGCCTATTCCTATCATTGGCCTGTTTATTGATTGGGTGGTAGTGTTTTGGTGTTTAAATGTTCAGTTTTACAATTTTTAAAAAAGATTTATTTTATGTGTGTGAGTGTTTTGCCTGCATGTCTGTATGTGCACCACATGTGTGCCTGCTGCTCTCAGAGGTCAGAAGACAGCATTAGTTCCCCTGGTACTGAAGTTATGGATGATTGTGAGCCACCATGTGGGTTTGAGAACTGAATCCAGGTCCTATGAAACAGAAGCAAGTGTTCCTAATTGTGGAGCCATCTCTCCAGGCCCACTAATTTTCAGTTCTTTGTCTATCCAGGATATTAATCCCCTCTCATGTATAATTCGGTGTGTTTCCCATTTTGCCAAGTGTCTCTTCACTCTGGTGATTGCTTCCTCTGTTGTGAAGAGCTTCTCCATTTCATGTAATCTCATTTGTCAACTCTTGAGATTATTTCCTGTTCTACAGAAATCCTTTTCCAAAAGTCCTTGCCTGAGCCAGTGTCTTCCAGTGTTTTCTCTAGGTTTCCTGTTGTTGGTTATTTTTGTCCTTTGGGGGGCCGCCACCCAGATCCCAAATAAATCACACATGGAGACTTATTATTACTTATAAATGCCCGGCCTTAGCTTTGCCTAGTTTCTAGCCCACTTTTCTTAACTTTAAGTGATCCTGTCTACCTTTTGCCTCTGGGCTTTTCTCATTCTCTTACTTCTGTAAATCTTACTCCTATTCCATGGCTGGCTGTGTTGCTGGGTGGCTGGCCCCTGGTGTCCTCCTCCTTCTCTGGCTCCTTTTCAGTCTGCTCCACCCAGATTTATCTTTCTATATATTCTCTCTGCCTGCCAGCCCCACCTATCCTTTCTCCTGCCTTGCTTTTGGCCATTCAGTTCTTTATTAGACCATCAGGTGTTTTAGACAGGCACAGCAACACAGCTTCACAGAGTTAAACAAATGCAATATAAACAAAAGTAACACACCTTAAAATAATATTCTACTACAGTTTCTCTCTAGCAGTTTCAGAGTTCCAGTTCTTACATTGTGCTCTTTGATCCATTTTGAACTGATTTTTTTGTGCAGAGAGAGCTGGATGTAGATGAATTCTTCTACATGTAGAAATGCACTTTGCCCAGCACCATTTGTTAAAGTTGCTATTTGTTCTCCAGTGTCTTTGATACCCTCTTCCCAATTCAAGTGGCTCTAATGGTATGTGTTTATTTCTGGGTCCTCTCTTCCATTGGTTTACACCCACCTCTGTTTTTTCAAGTAACATGCTGTTCTTCTTACTATGGCTCTGTAATGTAATTTGAAATGAGATATTGTGGCACCTATCATTTGAGAGATTTAGTTGAGACAGTCTTCTAAACTCATGATCTTCTCTCCCTTTTCTGAGTATTATTTCTGATGCAAGGGTGAACCACCACATCTAGTTTTGTCAGTGGGAGGAAGAGGTCAAGGGAGAGGAAGTAACTTGAGAAGTATTTCTAATTGTGTTTCAGCTCACACGTGCAAAGGGAGCAAAGAATGGAAGAAGGCTGTGTAGGAAGTAGTCTGGGCTTGAG